>NW_018742964.1:0-26630 GCF_001683475.1 Chenopodium quinoa
CTTTAAAGTGTTTCTAAAGTCTTTCTAAGAAGGTGGCAATTTATCAATAATAGAGATACAACAAAATTCACATCCATACTTATGTCATGTTGTTTAAAACTCCCTAAATTCTTTGAGTTTCATGAAATTGTTCCATAATCGGCGTACTATCAACCATTTTAAAATTATTGAAATTACTAAAAAGAAACTTTTTGCTAGATGCATCCTCGGCCATATACTTGGATTCTAAATCAGCCCAAAGAAGTTTAGCAGATTCATAAAATTGATAAACATCAAACAAGTCATCAGACATACCGTTAAGAATGTGTCCACTGCATATGTAGTCATCATTTTCCCACTTGTTCCTCTTTCTAGTATTTTCCAACGTCTCATTTTCCTCCTCCAATGGCTTTGGGGTAGTGAGAACATATGCCACACCAAGAGAAGTCAAGAGAAAATGCATTTTCTTTTGCCATCTTCGAAAACCCACGCCCTCGAACTTGTCCAATTTCTAGAAATTTGATGCCAATTCCTTAATGGTGGCCATCTTTGTAAGAATATTTTTTGGATTGTTGAGGATAATACTAAAAATACAGGGACACAAAGAAGAATCGGAATTAAACAATAATAATCTTCAAGGCGTGAACGAAATCACTTTCCCAAAAATATATTTTGACCCTTAAACTACAACCCGGTTATCACGAAATCACTTAGGAGATACAACGAAGAACAATCACAATTATGTGTAGTGTAATTATGATTCAATGTAAAATAGTATATTTATTTTGTGATGATGAACCATGAAAAACACATGCAAATTGACTTTTAATGAAGAGATAAAAATCTAATCCCTCTCCACAACCCTTACGTTGAATATATATATGCAGCATGCAAAAAAGTGAATAGACATTATTCCAAAAGGTGTCATATACAAAAGTGAATAGACATTATTCCAAAAGGTTCCATATACAAAAAAGTGAATAGACATTATTCAAAAGGTACCATATACATAAAAGTGAATAGACATTATTCCAAAAGGTGCATGCATATCATGAATAATCGTTTAACCAAACGAGCAAAATCAGCCTTTTCATCAAGTAGTGCAAATACAGCAATTTATTTCATCAAGCAATGCAATACTCTAAATAACTCAACAACCCACAACTCATTTCACTCTCTCTCCTCCACAACTACTTGCCTTTTTCCCACCACCACCATCGTTCGAATGGTGGTGGATTGCGTTCGAATTGGATATTGTGTTGGAATGAGTTCGAATGTGGAATGTAGATCTACATGGTTCAAATGGGATTGAATTCGAATGGGTTCGGATGTAGATCTACATAGTGGTGGAATTGAATCGGTGACATTGTGGTGGTGAATGGGTTGGATTAGTGGTGATCGATTGAAAAATGGGTTAGTTAGACGGTCGATTGGGGTGGTATTATGGTGGTCGAGTGGGTTGGAATTGTGGTAGCGGAGTGGTTGTGGTGGCAACGAAACTGTTGACGGGGTTTTTTAACGTTTCCAATGGTTGGTGGTGGCTGGGGTGTGGTTGTAGTAGGCGGTTTAGTCGGTACGTGCTTGTAAGTTGGTGTGGTGGTAGATGAGGTGACATATCAAAATGCAAATCGGATCGTATCATAGTAGGATACGATTCGTTTCAAAATGTCTAAATAAATTTAAAAACTGGATGCAATTTTAATGTGTGTCCGTCGTGTGTGGAACGAGTGTCGGTGTCCGCGCGGTGTCGGACACGAACATGGTTGTTGGTCGAAGTGTCCGTACATCCTAGCCTCCTAGGTGGTGGCTAATGATTAATTAAACTAAAAAAAATTAATTTTCCTTAATGAGTTACTATAAAAAAAAAGGCTTTGGGAATTGTGCAACCCTCATTGTTGCATGTAATACGGAGGAGTATAATTTATACAAAGGATTTTCTTGGGATTTTTTCCCAAAGAGAGCTTTATTGGCAAAATATTAACGAAATTGGTCTCGTGGCAAAAGTATTTCCCAAACTAAGCTTCTGGGGTGAAACGCTGTCTCAGACAGCGTTTTACACCCAGATTTTGTTTAAATAAAATTCAAGAAGTAAAAATGTTGTATGAGACAGCGTTTTATTGTACTTGACTTTCTATATGTATTTTACTATGAGTACAGAATAAACATTGCCTCAGGCAGCGTTTTATGTATTGCATAAAACGTTGCCTAAGGCAGCGTTTTTCTACTAGACTGCATCACCAGCAGCTAGGCAGCTGCTTTCCTGTCAAGCCGAAAAATTCTGCCCAAAATTGGGCCAGGTCAGGCAGGGCCAAGTTTGATCACCTCTACGTTTTACCCTTTGATTTTTTTTTTTTACATTTTAGTTAGGAGTAAAACGCCATCCAGGATAGCGTTTTACAACTAACTAAAATGTTTTTTTGTAAAAAAATTGTCAGGGGTAAACGCTACCCTAGATGGCGTTTACCCTTTGGCTTAGTTTGGTAAATAGTTTTGTCACGCGTTTATATGGAACATTGTTTGATAATTAAGCTTAGATTGGTAATTTTTCCCCAAAAACGAGGAGCACCAACCACTGGACCATCTCCTAATATAAAATTTATTATCGAGCATTTTTATAACCTTTATTTAAATTTTTTTTTAAATAAAAAAATAAAAACTTCTACTTCCCCCGTTTCGGATTACTCGCTATGCTTTCTATTTAAGGAAGTTTCAATTACTTGCTAAACTTCTTTTTTAAACAAAAAATTATTTTTATCTCTCTCCTCTCACATGGTCCCTTTTTTTCTTTCTCTCTATCTTTCTCTTCTCTAAAAGATTACCTAGGATATGTAATTTTAAAAAGTTTAGCGACTGTTGTGAAACGGAGAAAGCAATTTTTTTCCAAGTCCACGTGGGTTCAGTAGAACACACTTAACCCACGCTTAATCCGCCACTGACAAGGGCAATGGAGAAAAATCGGCCAAACAAACTAATACATATGCATGGAAATATTAAATGAGTTGCCACACCCATTATACCATGAAACTAATATGATTAAAGTTTGAAACATTGACATGAATGATTGAAACTTTCACTTCAAATATTGAATCTTTCAATGGAAAGATTGAAACTTTAGGGTGAAAATGGAAATTTTTTAGAGCTAAACGCTAAACCTGAAATTCGCCACGACAAAAATTTCTTTTATATTCGTCAAAAAAAATCGCTCTAAACGTATAAATAATTATCCACAAAACACTGGAAAATCCTAATTATTGAAATAACAAAGCTAATCAAATTATATTACAACAAAAAAAAATTAATATCAAATTAATACAGCTCAAAGTCAGAATAAACACAACAATTATACCGAAAAAAAACGAAGAATTAATTAAAAAAAATCACATAATCTGTTAGATCACGCATGAAATTAATTAGTATTCAGAAAAGAAAAGATGAAATTACTTACTCTGTAAAACGAATACCAATAATTGCTTGGAAGAAGAGAAGAGAAGGCAAAACTTGAAGCGTATTAATGTGAACCCAAGATTGATGGATTGATTAATGTAGTAATAAATAATCTACGGAGTAATGATAATAGGGAAGAAGAAGATAATAAAAGAGCGGGTGGGTAGTGGGTAGCTTTAAGGCCCAAAATGCATAACCCATACTCTGTATTAATTAATTAAGGATACGGGTCTTATCTCCCAAAACGGCCCGTATTCGATTTTTCAAAAACTATCTCCTACTTGATGCATGATTTGAACATTCATGTTCTCGTCAACTTATTCTAATAAGTTTTAGTCAATATAAGTTTAGTTCAGTAGAAATAAGTTCAGTTCGATAATAATAAGTTCAGCTCAGTAAATATAAGTTAAGTCAAGTAAAATATTTGTTCGGGTTTCTACAAAATAGGTTCACTTCAGTAAAAAATAAGTTCAGTTTAGAAAAATTCAGTTGATGAGAACATGACCTTACTTATTGGAGCTTCAAATATGTCAAAAATTTACCTACTTCAACTAGAAGAAAATCTAACCGGACCCAATGATAATTGTTATCGAATTGTAATATTGTTTATTTTACCATTGTCATTTATTTAAAACGCACTACAATTTCTAATGTAATATGTTGCATAATGTCAATGTCCATTGTAGCTAAAAACATCACCATCACCACCACAAGCCCTCCTCATGTGATATATGCATGAGAAACTTAAGTCTGAACTATGAAGCAGAGTATTGAACCACACAGACTGATACCTAAAATATTAGTTGTTCGCAACATAATTAATATAAGAAAAAGGAAAATGTGTATCACTACTTCTACAGAGCTTGCAGACCAAATAATAAGAGAATGGCTTGCAGTCTGACCGAAGAATCAGCAAGATCAGTTGCTGAAGAATGTGGTGGTTTGCCACATACTCGACCACCATGCTAAAACCAAAATCACCGCTATATATATCGCAGGATGATTATATTTCTACGACTATTTTACAATGACTACAATATTTACCCCCATCAAAGATATGCACCGCACCTTTGATCTTGTATAGCTTGCCACTTGCAATTGCTACAATGGCTTGCAGTTTGACTGAAAGTGGTTGGTGTTTTAAGAGCGGAGATATGCTTTAATAGAGCTGACCTGTGCTCATGATCAAGTTAACATGGAACGTAATGTTTTCCGAATATTAGAGTTTAGTTACGCTGCATATTATATAAAAAACATGAGAAACTGAGAAGAATAAGATTGATACATCTTTGGATTAATGAGGGGTTGTTAGATGAAATAGCAAATTGGGAAACCCAAGTAACCAAAGGACATGTTATTTTGAATAAACTAGAAAATTGTTGTTCATTGGAATCAGGGTTTTTAATCAGAAACAAGCATCCTTGTATTCAGTTCACAGAAAAGAGCTAATTAAAGCATTTCCACAAACTGGTAAACCAAATACGACACTACAAAACAGTCATCACAATACTAAAAGGCAAAACATCCGGAATCCGAAATTGGCTGACGATGTGCAAGCAATAGGAGCAAGTAATCATCCTCGGGACCAACACTATTGCCATACTCTTCCTCAGCAGTAGCTACCCTGTGAAAAGTAAAAATAATTGAGGAAACCGTGTCATTAATTGCCTCAATATCATGTCTCTGTGATAAAAGACCAAAAAAGAATATACAAGTATGATTCGAGCAGCTCTTCTTGATATTATATATTTGACAATAGGACTCATAATTCATAACTTCAACTGCCATTGTCTGAAGAAGCTAAGCCTTAAATACAACACAACTATCCTAAACAAGTTTCTAGCGCAGCAGAAGCATCCAACGTGTAGGCATGTAGCACAAGTAAATAACTTAAGAAAAGTGATGATAAACACGAGTTGTCCTATCCTATCTGTGAAGCATCACAAAATGGCTTTCATTAAATACTATTTGGCACCCAAAAAACAAAATGACGAGATCTACAAGACTTAAGCATGAAACAACCACCAAGTTTTTACCATTACACGGCTATGCACGAATGCATCTCAACTCTGACTTAAGTACTCAACTAAACATATAACCACAAAATCGTCAAACAAATTTCAACATGAGCCAAGCAACATGGCAAAGCCTACAAGCAGCAGAGCTCAGAATGTATTCCAAACACCTAGCACCTTAAGGTAAAAATTGAGAAACAATAGGGTTTTGAGGTGTAACAAATAACATAGGGCTTGAGATTGTAAATAGCTCAGCATACCATTTTACAGCTGCTATCAGTGCTATGCACAAATAACACAGCATAGCATTTTGGTGATAATTATTTTAATGGTTATTCACAACCAACAACAACAAAGCCTTAGTCCCAAAATAATTTGGGGTTTAGTGGTTATTGACATTCCAAAGAAAATACTACATAAAAACAAATTGCATGGAAAAATACCTCCTCGGTACAAGGATTTGTGTCCATTTATCGACAGCTAAAAGTTCTCAATATTCAATGGATATAGCATTCGATGAAGATGAATGACACCAACCTGAAGTTCTCATCTAAGGCACGGTGTATACAATACACCTTTTTCACAAATTTTTAACTATGAAATAAAAGAAGAAAAAAAACCAGAATTCTGGACATTTAGACATCACCCGTGGATGTGAAGTCATAGTTACCCCTTAAGACAAGTTTTATCATGTGTTGACAGTATATTAACAAACTAACCTGTTGTCTATTTACTAATCCTAACTTACACTCTCATATCACAAGATCTCACGTTTCTCTCCCCAACTACACTCCATTTGTTCCCTATCCCATGCTCTCTGCTCCAGCCTCATGTTTTCTCCAACAAATCATCCTCGTTTGGTAGTGGTTGACCTAGGTGGGTGGTTGTGGCAGCTGCTGAGGCGGGCATGGTGGCTATCGTCTGTATAGGCTGCAATTATTAAGTTAATCACTTCTGCCTTATTGTGGATCCTTAAGGACCCTAAACCTTAAGGTGGAACAGAGGGAGTAGTACTTTTACAGTCCCTAGAACATATTATATTCAGTACCCAAATTACAAAAGTTACTTGAGAGCTATATACACATTTTAGAAATCCAAAACTAAAATCTAATATTCAGACGGGTATACAATGTTGACAGAGGAAAACATGGCAGCGGCAAGCTTATTGAAATCTAGGTGTCGTTTGGTTGCCATGGGAAGTTGATTCCAATTGGAAATAGATTCCATTCTTCCATTTCCTAGGAAATAAGTATGTGTGTTTGGTTGAGCATGGGTATTTGTAATTGACACAGGAATTTGCATTTACCAAGGGGGGAGTCGGTTAATGATTTCCTACAGAAAAATGATTTAGCAACCCTTAGGGTTGCCAACCCTATTAGATACGGAGTATAATATAATAAAATAGCATTATATGTGTAATAAATTGGAAGAGGGTTATATAAAATTAATGCTTTAACACTTAGGGTCACCCAATCACTCCCCCTTTGTAGGAATTTCCAATTCCTTGGAATTCTCATTTCCAATGTTTTTGCCAACAAACACAATCTATTTCCTAGGAGATTGTGTTTGTTGGGGAAATAGGTTGCAAGCAAACAACCTCCTAGTAAATAAGAAAGAGACAAAAGCATTTCAGAAATATGGTGTCCATGTAGATGCAAACCTACTTTATCATCTTCCTAACTTAGGTAACTGGAAAGCATGAGTACCATGACACACTGCTTATTAAATGTTCATCTAACATTTAACATCCCAGGAATCAACATAATATAAGCACTTACTATATTATAAGGTTTTACCCTACATAGGAAGTAATCACAAGCTAAAAACTTATAGAGAAAGGGGGAAAAAATGTGTTTTACATATTCAAGAACATATCTATACGAGGAAAGCTAGAGCACTGTATTCAACAAATTGATTCATGAAAATGAATATTTTGGCATTTCCCATTTAGTGTCCTGGTGTTTGGTTTATTTCCAATTTGGTATTCATGAACTTTGGTGATTCGCTTTGGTCAACACAAGGATATAGTGAAAATTTCAACCAGATCACAGGCGGTTTAGACCGTCATAATAATGCAATTCTTACAAATTTATATGAAAAATCCAATATTATGTTCACAGTTGATTCTCACACTTTGTTACACACTTGCACCTATAAAATTATCAAATTAGATGGAATTTCAACCATTGTACCTCATGGGTCATGGACTCATAGTATTAAGTGGGAATATTTCAAACCTCTAGTTAACAGAAGTGACAAGGCCCTAAAGTGCAATTTAACTAATCATCAATGCATTAAAACTCAAAAGGCTATATCCTTTTTTTTTTACCTTACAGAATCCATTAACTACCTTTGCAGAGAGATTAACTACCTCTTCCTCTATGGAGAGAATATGAAATTAAAAGAATTCAGCTTAATCACATGCAAGAGGCGCACCTAGGCGCAAGAGGGGTGTGCGCCTCTAGTGGGTTAGGCTCAAAAAGGATTAAAAATGAAAAATAAACAAAAAAAAAGCCCAAAAAGCCTGCGCCTTTGCGCCTCTCGAAGGGGTATGTGCCTCAGCCTCCAGAGGTGTTTTTCTTGGCACCCTAGTGCACCTTGAGCCCAGTGTCACGCCTAGGCACCCGCGTTTAAAACTAAGATCACATATCAGTTTTTCATTCAGCTGAATTTCACTCCACAAGCAAGAGCGCCTTTTTGAAGTGGTCAATCTGCATGAGTTTTGCTGATCATGCAGGAGCATCCAGTGGCCTACACCTGACACCCAAGTTTATACTTCAATTCATTCCAACAAATTTCCTATTGCTTCTTGGCACATCTATGAGAAGATTCTAAATGATTATTATATTTTGGTTTAAGGCTTGCCGTATCTTTGGTGATCTTGAATTTTTTTATAAAAAGACTCAAACTTTGTTTCATCATGTGTTCTTTTCAGGCTCACATCTTTCACACTTGTCTAATAAATTCTGCATTATGTTTTCCTTTAAAGTACCGTCGAAATACAATCACTCCAATCATCAAAGAGCATCAAACAACCACAGGTTCTAGACTACGAGGCACGATGTATGTGAGATTTGAACACAATAGCACATTAGAAAACAGCCGAACACCATCAAGAACTTCAAATATGTCAAAAATTTACCTACTTCAACTAGAAGAAAATCTAACCGGACCCAATGATAATTGTATCGAATTGTAATATTGTTTATTTTACCATTGTCATTTATTTAAAACGCACTACAATTTCTAATGTAATATGTTGCATAATGTCAATGTCCATTGTAGCTAAAAACATCACCATCACCACCACAAGCCCTCCTCATGTGATATATGCATGAGAAACTTAAGTCTGAACTATGAAGCAGAGTATTGAACCACACAGACTGATACCTAAAATATTAGTTGTTCGCAACATAATTAATATAAGAAAAAGGAAAATGTGTATCACTACTTCTACAGAGCTTGCAGACCAAATAATAAGAGAATGGCTTGCAGTCTGACCGAAGAATCAGCAAGATCAGTTGCTGAAGAATGTGGTGGTTTGCCACATACTCGACCACCATGCTAAAACCAAAATCACCGCTATATATATCGCAGGATGATTATATTTCTACGACTATTTTACAATGACTACAATATTTACCCCCATCAAAGATATGCACCGCACCTTTGATCTTGTATAGCTTGCCACTTGCAATTGCTACAATGGCTTGCAGTTTGACTGAAGTGGTTGGTGTTTTAAGAGCGGAGATATGCTTTAATAGAGCTGACCTGTGCTCATGATCAAGTTAACATGGAACGTAATGTTTTCCGAATATTAGAGTTTAGTTACGCTGCATATTATATAAAAAACATGAGAAACTGAGAAGAATAAGATTGATACATCTTTGGATTAATGAGGGGTTGTTAGATGAAATAGCAAATTGGGAAACCCAAGTAACCAAAGGACATGTTATTTTGAATAAACTAGAAAATTGTTGTTCATTGGAATCAGGGTTTTTAATCAGAAACAAGCATCCTTGTATTCAGTTCACAGAAAAGAGCTAATTAAAGCATTTCCACAAACTGGTAAACCAAATACGACACTACAAAACAGTCATCACAATACTAAAAGGCAAAACATCCGGAATCCGAAATTGGCTGACGATGTGCAAGCAATAGGAGCAAGTAATCATCCTCGGGACCAACACTATTGCCATACTCTTCCTCAGCAGTAGCTACCCTGTGAAAAGTAAAAATAATTGAGGAAACCGTGTCATTAATTGCCTCAATATCATGTCTCTGTGATAAAAGACCAAAAAAGAATATACAAGTATGATTCGAGCAGCTCTTCTTGATATTATATATTTGACAATAGGACTCATAATTCATAACTTCAACTGCCATTGTCTGAAGAAGCTAAGCCTTAAATACAACACAACTATCCTAAACAAGTTTCTAGGCGCAGCAGAAGCATCCAACGTGTAGGCATGTAGCACAAGTAAATAACTTAAGAAAAGTGATGATAAACACGAGTTGTCCTATCCTATCTGTGAAGCATCACAAAATGGCTTTCATTAAATACTATTTGGCACCCAAAAAACAAAATGACGAGATCTACAAGACTTAAGCATGAAACAACCACCAAGTTTTACCATTACACGGCTATGCACGAATGCATCTCAACTCTGACTTAAGTACTCAACTAAACATATAACCACAAAATCGTCAAACAAATTTCAACATGAGCCAAGCAACATGGCAAAGCCTACAAGCAGCAGAGCTCAGAATGTATTCCAAACACCTAGCACCTTAAGGTAAAAATTGAGAAACAATAGGGTTTGAGGTGTAACAAATAACATAGGGCTTGAGATTGTAAATAGCTCAGCATACCATTTTACAGCTGCTATCAGTGCTATGCACAAATAACACAGCATAGCATTTTGGTGATAATTATTTTAATGGTTATTCACAACCAACAACAACAAAGCCTTAGTCCCAAAATAATTTGGGGTTTAGTGGTTATTGACATTCCAAAGAAAATACTACATAAAAACAAATTGCATGGAAAAATACCTCCTCGGTACAAGGATTTGTGTCCATTTATCGACAGCTAAAAGTTCTCAATATTCAATGGATATAGCATTCGATGAAGATGAATGACACCAACCTGAAGTTCTCATCTAAGGCACGGTGTATACAATACACCTTTTTCACAAATTTTTAACTATGAAATAAAAGAAGAAAAAAAACCAGAATTCTGGACATTTAGACATCACCCGTGGATGTGAAGTCATAGTTACCCCTTAAGACAAGTTTTATCATGTGTTGACAGTATATTAACAAACTAACCTGTTGTCTATTTACTAATCCTAACTTTCACTCTCATATCACAAGATCTCACGTTTCTCTCCCCAACTACACTCCATTTGTTCCCTATCCCATGCTCTCTGCTCCAGCCTCATGTTTTCTCCAACAAATCATCCTCGTTTGGTAGTGGTTGACCTAGGTGGGTGGTTGTGGCAGCTGCTGAGGCGGGCATGGTGGCTATCGTCTGTATAGGCTGCAATTATTAAGTTAATCACTTCTGCCTTATTGTGGATCCTTAAGGACCCTAAACCTTAAGGTGGAACAGAGGGAGTAGTACTTTTACAGTCCCTAGAACATATTATATTCAGTACCCAAATTACAAAAGTTACTTGAGAGCTATATACACATTTTAGAAATCCAAAACTAAAATCTAATATTCAGACGGGTATACAATGTTGACAGAGGAAAACATGGCAGCGGCAAGCTTATTGAAATCTAGGTGTCGTTTGGTTGCCATGGGAAGTTGATTCCAATTGGAAATAGATTCCATTCTTCCATTTCCTAGGAAATAAGTATGTGTGTTTGGTTGAGCATGGGTATTTGTAATTGACACAGGAATTTGCATTTACCAAGGGGGGAGTCGGTTAATGATTTCCTACAGAAAAATGATTTAGCAACCCTTAGGGTTGCCAACCCTATTAGATACGGAGTATAATATAATAAAATAGCATTATATGTGTAATAAATTGGAAGAGGGTTATATAAAATTAATGCTTTAACACTTAGGGTCACCCAATCACTCCCCCTTTGTAGGAATTTCCAATTCCTTGGAATTCTCATTTCCAATGTTTTTGCCAACAAACACAATCTATTTCCTAGGAGATTGTGTTTGTTGGGGAAATAGGTTGCAAGCAAACAACCTCCTAGTAAATAAGAAAGAGACAAAAGCATTTCAGAAATATGGTGTCCATGTAGATGCAAACCTACTTTATCATCTTCCTAACTTAGGTAACTGGAAAGCATGAGTACCATGACACACTGCTTATTAAATGTTCATCTAACATTTAACATCCCAGGAATCAACATAATATAAGCACTTACTATATTATAAGGTTTTACCCTACATAGGAAGTAATCACAAGCTAAAAACTTATAGAGAAAGGGGGAAAAAATGTGTTTTACATATTCAAGAACATATCTATACGAGGAAAGCTAGAGCACTGTATTCAACAAATTGATTCATGAAAATGAATATTTTGGCATTTCCCATTTAGTGTCCTGGTGTTTGGTTTATTTCCAATTTGGTATTCATGAACTTTGGTGATTCGCTTTGGTCAACACAAGGATATAGTGAAAATTTCAACCAGATCACAGGCGGTTTAGACCGTCATAATAATGCAATTCTTACAAATTTATATGAAAATCCAATATTATGTTCACAGTTGATTCTCACACTTTGTTACACACTTGCACCTATAAAATTATCAAATTAGATGGAATTTCAACCATTGTACCTCATGGGTCATGGACTCATAGTATTAAGTGGGAATATTTCAAACCTCTAGTTAACAGAAGTGACAAGGCCCTAAAGTGCAATTTAACTAATCATCAATGCATTAAAACTCAAAAGGCTATATCCTTTTTTTTTTTACCTTACAGAATCCATTAACTACCTTTGCAGAGAGATTAACTACCTCTTCCTCTATGGAGAGAATATGAAATTAAAAGAATTCAGCTTAATCACATGCAAGAGGCGCACCTAGGCGCAAGAGGGGTGTGCGCCTCTAGTGGGTTAGGCTCAAAAGGATTAAAAATGAAAAATAAACAAAAAAAAAAGCCCAAAAAGCCTGCGCCTTTGCGCCTCTCGAAGGGGTATGTGCCTCAGCCTCCAGAGGTGTTTTTCTTGGCACCCTAGTGCACCTTGAGCCCAGTGTCACGCCTAGGCACCCGCGTTTAAAACTAAGATCACATATCAGTTTTTCATTCAGCTGAATTTCACTCCACAAGCAAGAGCGCCTTTTTGAAGTGGTCAATCTGCATGAGTTTTGCTGATCATGCAGGAGCATCCAGTGGCCTACACCTGACACCCAAGTTTATACTTCAATTCATTCCAACAAATTTCCTATTGCTTCTTGGCACATCTATGAGAAGATTCTAAATGATTATTATATTTTGGTTTAAGGCTTGCCGTATCTTTGGTGATCTTGAATTTTTTTATAAAAAGACTCAAACTTTGTTTCATCATGTGTTCTTTTCAGGCTCACATCTTTCACACTTGTCTAATAAATTCTGCATTATGTTTTCCTTTAAAGTACCGTCGAAATACAATCACTCCAATCATCAAAGAGCATCAAACAACCACAGGTTCTAGACTACGAGGCACGATGTATGTGAGATTTGAACACAATAGCACATTAGAAAACAGCCGAACACCATCAAGAACTTCATAATTAATATGAAAACTCTACTCCTTCGTAGAGCTATCAAATAACAAAAAGAAACAAGACTCGGAAATTAATCACTAGTGCAAATTTTTGGGAATGAAAATTTATCCAACAATGCCTCTTTCAACTAAGTTGATGAACAAATTTAGCATTATAAATCGAATCCACATTAAAAGAGGCAGTAAAATACCTTGATAGTAAGTAACAGAATAATAGCAAGAATAAGAGATGGTAAGATGGAGAAGAGTACCTGCTAAATGGGGAGGAAATGAAACACATTGGTACTTCCCGGAAGTTCATATGAGTAGGAGTCACAGACCTTGACGGTTACAGTTTCACCGGTGACCAACACTTGGAACTTGTAAAATATGACTTCGAGGGTAAAAACAGCAGTCCGGGAATATATTGGTGTCCAACAAGCAAAGCACAAAATATTGTGGCCCAAATGAAGCATTGCATCGAATTTAATTGTTTCGACATTCATATTAACACTGTCCTTAAAGCACGAATCCCACCAGACTTTCAACCATATTTTCTTGGTTATATGAAAAGCACAAAGAAGAGATGGAACTTTATGGCAGTGAAAATATATGACCCCATTAACAACAGCAGCAGCATGAGCCCAAAGATGGAGATCAGAGGTGAGACATTCCCATGTCCCAATAGCATCAGCATCAGCATCAGGATCGGGAGTGAAAGCATAGAGGGAAGGCGACGAAAGGGGACCACCATAGAGGCGCATAAGAATGCGTTTGTTGGAAGGGTCGGGAAGTACAGGAACAGACACACTACAACCAGCAAGGCTTTGAGGGATAGGGAGAGAGCGAATTGACTTACAGTGGCCAAGGGCACCACATTCAAGAACCTGGGGCGCAAGGCAAACAGATCCAAAGTTGTAAATATTGCCAAGAAAGCTAACATAGTTGGGAGAAGTGTGATCCTCAACGAAGACAGGAGCTGGACACCACACTGGAGCCTCATCAGACATGTCAAGACATGAACCGCCGGAGTAGAATGTGTGGTTGGAAGAGGAAGACTCATTAGATGATTGGACGACAGATAATCGCGCTCCTCCCACTCCCACTAAGTAGATAAATTTATTCAAAGATGACACCATGGCAGATGAGAAGAACTTAGCCATGATAATTGAAGGAAAGCAAGAACGAGTTAATATATTGTGCTTCAGATCCACAGAGTGAAATTCTGCACGAGTGTGATATAATTGAGTACCACCTTGTAGTCTTTCCGAAGGCAAGCATTCATCGCTCAGTGCCAGCATCACAATTCTTTTTTCCTCTCTTTCGGCTTCGGATGTGCTACTCTGCTCTCTCCCTATCCCCATATCCCTACACACAAAAGCGGCTAATCAAACAAACTAGGAACTTCTAATACCATGGATAGAGATTGTTTTCCTCCAATAAATAACTAGGATTTACCCGTAGAAAATTCGATTAAACACCCGGGTGTATATCTCAAGATATGCGCACTATTTCTGAAATACATACAGAAAGCACATGGCTGCCTGAGTACCAAACAAAACTCCAAAAGAAACTACTAACAAAATACAGATAAAAGCTCCAGGGGAAACAACTAAGGTAGAACAGACAACATCAAATAAGACCATCAAGGTCCTTCCGGAATACATCAGTCAGCAAGCATATAAATTAACAAACAACATGTCAAATTGCAATTATAAATCAAGTAATCCACAACTCAAGTATTCAACACAACTACAATTCAAATAAACTATTAAAATAACAATTAAACAACAAAACTGTAAATTAATTAACAAGATGAACAAGCTAAAAAGATAAATAAACTGCTATTAACAACAAATTAATTTAAATAACTGAAATGTAATTTTGTAATTAGACATTTACACATACAAAGATTGATAGAATGAGAGGCGAGTAGGACAGAGAGCGAGGAGTGTGTAGCGATTTGGAGACGCCGAGCCGAGCCAACCAACGCCGGCCGCCGTGGAGCCTGGGAGGCAGCGCCGCGAGGAGCGAATAAAGGGTTTGGGGTTTGAGGTGAGAGGGTGAGAGTTGTTTTGTAAATTGGGATAACATAAAATGAAAAGAAAAAAAAAAAAAAAAAAAAAAAAAAAAACAATCAGGTTTGTGTTACTCACCAAGTCACCAGATTTGATCATGGCCCGCGTTCGAAAACGGGAAAAATTACCAAAGGAAGCTTCGTTAAGAAACTATACTCCATATTAAACGAGTGGCAAAACTATTTATCAAACTGAGCTTGAGGGTAAAACGCCATTCAGGATAGCGTTTTACCCTTTCACAAATTTTTTTTTAAAAACATTTCAGTTAGGGGTAAAGTCTACCCTGGATGGCGTTTCACCTCTGACTGAAGAACATAGCAGATTTTACCCGATGTAAAAACTCCAACGTCGTTGGCGTTTTACTCCTATGCAAAAACTCCAGCGTGGTTGAATTTTTATGCAGAAGACAAAAACGTCCTCCACGTTGGCGTTTTACTAGAGGTGATCATTGGCCGGGCCGGGCCAAAGCTAAAAAAATTATGCCCATTTCTCGGGCCAAGCTTCGGGCCAAAATTTTTGTGCCCAAACCCGCCCAAAATGGTCGGGCCGGGCCAAAAAAAATCAACTGAAATATGCATAAAACGCATTCCCAAACCCGCCCAAAAAAATAAATTTTCGGGCCGAAAATTTCTGCCCAAAATTGGGCCACGTCAGGCCGGGCCAAGTTTGATCACCTCTACGTTTTACCCTTTGAATTTTATTTTATTTTTTACATTTCAGTTAGGGGTAAAACGCCATCCAGGATAGCGTTTTACAACTAACTGAAATGTTTTTTTTTACAAAAAATTGTCAGGGGTAAACGCTACCCTAGATGGCGTTTACCCTTTGGCTTAGTTTCGTAAATAGTTTTGTCACGCGTGTATATGGAACATTGTTTGATAATTAAGCTTAGATTGGTAACTTTTCCCCGAAAACGAGGAGCACCAACCACTGGACCATCTCCTAATATAAAATTTATTATCGCGCATTTTATAACCCTTATTTAACTCTTTTTTTAAATAAAAAAATAAAAACTTCTACTTCCCCCGTTTCGGATTACTCGCTATGCTTTCTATTTAAGGAAGTTTCAATTACTTGCTACACTTCTTTTTTAAGCAAAAAATTATTTCTATCTCTCTCCTCTCACATGGGTCCCTTTTTTTCTTTCTCTCTATCTTTCTCTTCTCTAAAAGATTACCTAGGATATGTAATTTTAAAAGTTTAGCGACTGTTGTGAAACGGAGAAAGCAATTTTTTTTCCAAGTCCACATGGGTTCAGTTGAACACACTTAACCCACACTTAATCCGCCATTGACAAGGACAATGGAGAAAAATCGGCCAAACATACTAATACATATGCATGGAAATATTAAATGAGTTGCTACACCCATTATACCATGAAACTAATATGATTAAAGTTTGAAACATTGACATGAATGATTGAAACTTTCACTTCAAATATTGAATCTATCAATGGATAGATTGAAACTTTGAGTCACAACTCCTGTTTTTGGACCCTACTACGCTGTGGTACGTACATATCATGATATGAATGATGAGATACAAGGCTTATATTACTATTCTCGAACTTGTTTAACATTGTTGTTTCCCGTTTGTTATAGGTTTGATGATCCTAAGGTTTGGAGTGCGGTATCCGGTACGATTAGTGGATACTACCGAGCCCCTTGGAGGAACTTTGGAGAAGTTCCTGCAGCTACGAAGGAACACTGGTGGAACTTGTTCAGCGTATGATATTTTTGGGTCTTGGTTAATACATGTTTTAGATATTGTATTGATTTAGTTTTGTGTATAACTTCTATATTTTATCATTTACAGGCACAATTCAGATGGGCACTCCAGATGAACGAGCTAGTGAAGCTCACATTTCGGAGGAGGGTAGCAACACGCCTGCGTGACATGTTCCACACCATCACGCACAAGATGAATGGCGCCAAGCCAAGTTGGCTGAGTGAGGAGATCCACAAGGAGATGATGAACATTGTTGCATCGGATCCAACTTACAAGGAGAGGTCGGCGCAAAACAAGAAGAACAGAAGGGGCGGTTCTATGGAAAATCCCGTTCGAGGGACCCACTTTGAGGGTTCGCTGTCATCTGTCCAACAGCAAAAAGGATGGTAAGTTTATTTAAAAAGATCTTATATTAAAAGGCGTTTTTGTGTATTTCAACGTAACAAGGGTGTGACTTGTTTAACGTTTATTCCTATTTTTTTGTCTCAAAGGCGGCGAAGAACAAGGGCCAGCTGCCAATAGCTCCTGAGCTGTTTCTGAAGACACACTTCAAGGAGCTTCCTGGGAAAGGCACAGTGGCAGTAAACCCCACAGCTCAGGAAATTACGGTAACAAATTCCCTAAACTTAGTTCATTGGATCATTATTCATGAATATGGTACTGAAAACTTAGGGACTTGTTGGTTTTTGTGATTTCAAGGCATGTACCCCTTAGATTACCTATAATTGACATGTTTAGAGAAAGAAATAGTTCATTTGGTCGAAAATGAAGAAAATGGGCAAAGAATAGGTCATATAGGCCATAGTTGGTTCAATTTTGCTCCAAATGCGTCCCGAACCTTAGGGACTTGTTGTTTTTTGTGATTTAAAGGCATGTACCCCTTTGAATAACCATAATTGACATGTTTAGAGAAAGAAATAGTTCATTTGGTCGAAAATGAAGAAAATGGGCAAAGAATAGGTTATATAGGCCATAGTTGGTTCAATTTCGCTCCAAATGCGTCCCGAACCTTAAGGACTTGTTGTTTTTTGTGATTTTAAGGAATTACCGCTTTTAATAACCATAATTAACATGTTTAGAGAAAGAAATAGTTCATTTGGTCGAAAATGAAAGAAAATGGTCAAAGAATAGGTCATATAGGCCATACTTGGTTCGTTTTTCATCAATATGGCTCCCAAAACTTAATGTGTTGTTTTTTTTTTTTGGAATTTCAATCCCTAGACCCCTAAAACTATGTACATTTGACATGTTTGGATGAGAAATGAGAACATTAGCTAAGAAATAGAGAAAATGGGCAACATAGAAGTCACTTAGGCCATACTTGGTGCGTTTTTCATTAATGTGGCCCCTAAAACTTAATATGTTGTTTTTTCTTGGCATTTCAAGCCCTAGAATCCTAAAACTATGTACATTTGACATGTTTAGATGAGAAATGAGAACATTAGCTATGAAATAGAGAAAATGGGCAACATAGAAGTCACTTAGGCCATACTTGGTGCGTTTTTCATCAATATGGCTCCCAAAACTTAATGTGTTGTTTTTTTATTGGAATTTTAAGCCCTAGACTCCTAATACTATGAACATTTGACATGTTTGGATTATAAATGAGAACATTAGCTAAGAAATAGAGAAAATGGGCAACATAGAAGTCACTTAGGCCATACCTGGTGCGTTTTTCATCAATATGGCTCCCAAAACTTAATGTGTTGTTTTTTCATGGCATTTCAAGCCCTAGACCCCTAAAACTATGTACATTTGACATGTTTGGATGAGAAATGAGAACATTAGCTAAGAAATAGAGAAAATGGGCAACATAGAAGTCACTTTAGGCCATACTCGGTGCGTTTTTCATGGATATTGTACGTAAAAAACTTTGTTACTTTGTTTTTTTTTTGTCAATTAAAGCACTTTATAAGAAAAAAAGAGCTCATTTCCTAAAAACTATGTTTAATTTATATGGAATGAGGCAAAAAAGAGCTCATTTCCTAAGAAATGAAGTAATTGGGCTAAGTAGAAGTCACCTATGTCATGTTGGTTTTATTTTTTCATGAATATGGTACCCAAAGCTTATTTATATAACTTACTAACTCGTTTATTCCTTTTCATATGTTTATCTTACAGGAGGCCTACCGAAAGAGGGTTGAGGAGGCTAGCACTCAAAGGACTCAAAAGAGTCCGAATGAGCTGTACTGGGAGACAGTGGGTGGTCGGAACAAAAAAAGGACGTGTGAAGGGACTTGGCGGAAGTGTTGACCTTTACTATGGCAGCCAGATGGGTCGACTTTCCCACTAATAGAAAATAGGTAATGGGAAGCCACTAATTGGAAGCGGTTATTGGAATCCGCTTCCAATTCCATACAAAAACCCGGGATTAAAAAAAAAAGAACAAGAGGAGAATTGGAAGCGGTTCGGTTTGTACCGCTTCTAAAAGGTAATTAGAAGCGGTTCAAACCGCTTCTCTTTTAAAAAAAAAAAAACCGGATTCTTATTATTTCCTTCGTTCCCTCCTTTTTTCCCTCCTTCATTTCCTTCGTGTTTGCTGCTTTCAATTGCCGAGTACACCTCCTTCAACTCAATTCGCTCCCTCCTTCACTTTCACCCACCATCACACAGCATCCCACACCACCATTGTCGTGCTTACCCACCACAACAACAACCTTGCTGCCTACTTTCACCACCACAACCGTTCGTTTCTTTCATTGAGTGTTGTTAGGAAAAGGGGTTGCTGCGCCTGCTTTCACCACCACAACCACCTTAGGGTGGTGCTGCTGCGTCCCTCTGCCTGCTGCCCTTGCTACCTCCATTACTACCATAGGGTCGTGCTGCTGCGTCGCTCTGCCTGCTGCCCCTGCCGCGACCCTCTGCGTGCTCCCCCATCTCACCTTCACACGCACCACCAGGCCACCACACCTCTCCCTCTTACCCCACATTCCATATTTTTTGGGTGAGTTCATGCTTAATTTAAATTCATTACTTATATGTTGTTAATAATTTCCCAAATTTTAGGGTTTCAATTTTAGTTAATCAAATTTTATGTTTATTAATATTTGAATTATTTGTATACAAAATGTTAATTCTCACCTTAATTGTATAATGTTATAAGTTGTTTTAATTTGAGTAGCTAAAAAGTAATGAATTAATGAATGGATTGAAGGTAAGATTAGTTTGCTTGTAGGTAGTCCAAATAGCATTGTATGAATGAATGAACTTGTGTTTTGTTAAATGTCAAACAAATGGAAATTTTTGAATGCTTGCATCATCATTTGCCTAGATACCCATTCAAGTCTTTCTCATTAGGAGGAAGACTTGAATAGTCCCCCGGTTGGGACTGTTCTTGGACGTTTAATCTCACTTAGGTAGTGAATATATGTCTCTTTTTCGATTTTAAGGAATATCTCGGCTTAGCATTTCGTCTCCATGTTCTCCGGGTGCATATGTAGGTAATTATTTACCTACATTGTGTACTTGGAGAACTGGGGCGAAATGCTGCTGGATTTTCCTTAAAATTGGAAAATTGACATACATTCACTAGTTGAGATTAGACGTTCAAGGATGGGTTAGGTTGGAGTTGATAAGGACCTTTTTGGGAGCATTCATTTTTACACTATATGCATGAATGATATAAATACAAACAATGTACTTTGATTATATGTTTGCAATTTTACATTATTTATAATGTGTTGGTTTGCGTAAAGGCAATTTAAAACGTTGATGGATCGCGGTTGGATGTATGGTAGACGTGATACGTTGGATTTCTTTAATGGGGTCCAAGAGTTTTGCGAGAGTGCTTCACAACCCAATTCTAGCGTTCGTTAGCAGAAGTAGTATATCAGATCAAAACGGGTGTGAATGACCTTTATTGTCCTTGTGTCAACTGTAATAATGTGACAATGGTCGACAGTGTTGATACAATAAGGGATTATGTGGTATGTCATGGGTTTAGGCCTCAATATCATGTGTCGGTTTGGCACGGTGAACAAGGATCGTATAGGGAGAATGTTGTTAGGAATGATACTCACGATAACAAAGCCGAGATTCGTGCGGAAGATGATTATGGTAGTGATGGTGGTGGAGATGGAGATGAGGATGGGGATAAGATCGAGGACGGTGGTGGTAATCACTTGGATGAGATGATGCATAATGTTGAAGGTGAATTTGGTGACCGAGTGATGTATTTGAGTCGTTATCAGAGGCTGCCAAAAAAGCCTTTGTATCCCGGGTCAAAAAAATACACCAAAACTATCAGCCGTGCTAACACTTTTTAACATTAAGTCAAAGTATAACTGGAGCGACACTAGTTTTACTTCTTTGTTGACTGTGTTATGTGACATGTTGCCTGATGAGAATGAACTTCCTAAGTCGTTACTATTATGCAAAGAAACTCATGTGTCCATTTGGTTTGGAGTATAAGAAGATACATGCATGTCCTAATGACTGTGTTCTTTATCGAAATGAATATGAAGAGTTGGAGGAATGTCCACGTTGTGGTCAGTCGCGTTACAAGCGAAAGAGCTGCAATGCTGGTATGAAGGGACCTCATGCCAAAGTGTTATGATATCTTCCCATCATTCCAAGGTTCAAGCGTCTATTTTCAATACCAAAAGATGCTAAGAACATGAGATGGCATGCAGAGGGAAGAAAGAAAAAACGGTTTGTTGAAGCATCCGGCTGACTCTCCGGCTTGGAAGAACAACGATATGAAGTTCAGGGCATTTGGTGATGAAGTCAGAAATTTGAGGCTTGGGTTGTGCACCGATGGTATGAATCCATTTGGCACTCTGAGTACCCAACATAGCACATGGCCGGTACTTTTTAGTGATCTACAACTTGCCTCCGTGGTTGTGTATGAAACGAAAATACGTAATGATGTCTCTTTTAATAACTGGTCCAAGGCAACCTGGACACGACATTGATGTTTTCCTTGAGCCCCTTGTTGATGATTTGAGAAAGATGTGGGACGAAGGAGTTTCTGTTTATGATGCCCATAAGAACGAGATGTTCCTAATGCGTGCAGCCCTGATGTGGACCATTAATGATTTTCCCGCATATGGCAACCTGTCCGGGTATAAGAATAAAGGGCATAAAGCATGTCCTGTTTGTATCGATGACACACCAAACGTGTACCTTGAACACTACGGCAAAGATGTGTACGTGAGGACCCGACGATTGCTTCGGCGCGATCACTCATATCGTAGGCAGAAAAAGGCCTTCAATAGGAAAGTTGAAGAAGGGGTTGCGCCTAGGCCATTGAGTGGACATGAGGTGTATGGTCGAGTGAAGGGTATACCAACTGTTTTTGGTAAAACTTCGAAACCTTTAGACCCACATGCCTTATTTAAAAAGGAATCGATCTTTTGGAAGCTTGAGTACTGGAAAGAACATGATATTAGACATTGTCTCGATGTGATGCATATAGAGAAGAATGTTTGTGATGCAGTTGTTGGGACAATAATGGGTATTCATGGCAAGACAAAGGATGGGAAGAGCGCCCGATTAGATTTGGAAGCGTGGGGTGTTCGTCCGGAATTGTGGGTGCAGCCAAAGGAAGGGAAGGCAATGGTAATGGAAAAGGTAAGGGAAGATGGTGGCAATAAACGTAAGGGGTAGCGTAAAGGAAAGGGCATCGGTGTATCAAAGAAGAAAGATGAAAAGGTGTATTTACCTCCAGCTTGCTACACATTGTCAAAGGACGAAAAAACGAAAGTTCTGTGCTTGTTATGTATGACATTAAGGTTCCCTCTGGTTTCTCGTCAAACATGAAAAGATTCGTTTCCTTGAATGGGGAATTGAAGTTGACTAGTATGAAATCTACCACTTTGATTCTATTCGACAGACTCCACCACGGAGGTTGCTAGTGAAGAACCTACTGAATAGGTACATATTGCTTCCCTTTGTTGATTTCCCTAAACTTAATCATTGAGAATTTATGTTTCTAACTTAGAACTTATTTTCCTAAAGTGTTATGAAGAAGTTAAACTGTCGTTCTGTTGCGGGTCCCAAGTGGAAATATGCAAAGGTGAGTTAGTGATTTGTTAATATACTTGGCTTCGGTAATGGCTACGCATGATAACAGTACCTTTGTGGCATGTCAGTGTGCGCAACAAAACAACGGACTTGATTGTGCCCTATACGTGATGAGGTTTATGCTTAACATAGTCAACAATTGCTCGGAAGCACAACAAGTAGATGAGGTATGCTTTTACTGTATTCAATCTATACCTTGCTTCCATTATTGCACCGAACATAAAACAAGCGTAACACATGGGGGGTGCTACATACTGATGACAATGTTTGATTTTTTTTTGTCATCTTTAGTTTTGCAAGGTTGAAAGTGTAGGTTCGTTGTCAAGCATGGAAATCAATGAAGTTCGCGACATGTGGGCTTTTTTCGTGACGTTTGATGGCATCTAGGTAGAATCGGTTTGTGTAATGGTTATATTTGGGTAAGTAAGAAGCTCATTTGAGAAATTTTCACCTACTTACGCTCCTATAACCTCGTATTTTGCATTGAAAATGAATACTTTTAAAGAAATTTCAACCTATAAAACACGTTAAATATACTAAATATGGTATGTTAGAGTAGTTGGATATTAGTTTATAAAGAAATCAAAGAATTTGGGTAAGTAAGAAGCTAACTTATGCCATTTTCTCCTACTTATGCTCCTATAACGTTGTATTTGCATGAAAATGAATACTTTTAAGCTATTTCAACCTATAAACATGTTAAATATACTAAATATGGTATGTTAGAGTAGTTGGATATTAGTTTATAAAGAAATCAAAGAATTTGGGTAAGTAAGAAGCTAACTTATGCCATTTTCTCCTACTTATGCTCCTATAACGTTGTATTTACATGAAAATGAATACTTTTAAGCTATTTCAACCTATAAACATGTTAACTATACTAAATATGATTTGTTTAGAATTAGTAGATGTCAGTTTATAAAGAAAACAAAAAATTTGGGTAAGTTAGTAGCTCACCCAGCCAGGCAGGCAGCCCAGCCAGGCAGTGACCTGCCAGCCAGCAGGCAGCCCAGCCAGGCAAAGGACCTGCCCAGCCAGGCAGGCAGCCCAACAGGTAGGCAGCCCAACCAGGCAGGCAGCCCAGCCAGGCAGGCAGCCCAACCAGGCAGGCACCAGCCCAGCCAGGCAGCTGTCCCAACAGCCTGTTACACGTACGTGATGCATGTGATTTTTGTGCATTTCGGCCATTTTGGTGATTTTCGGTGAATTTCTGGGATATTGGTGCATTTTCGGTGTTGTGATACTCATGAAAATGTTTGGTTTTTTCTTATTTTTTTTTCTCTAAAGTTTTTGCAAGGTTCAAAGGGAAGGCCCATTAACAAGGAATGAAATCGATCAATGAAGTTTGCGACATGTGGCTTTTTTCCGACACATTTGATGGCATGTAGAATTGCCGTAATGGTTATATTGGTTTGTTAGCTTGACTTTATTAATTTACTTATTATTGTCAACATTATTTTAATTAAGTACGTATTAGTATGTACGTAGTATTTCTAATTGTAATCTTAATATATATTTGGTGTAATTAAATATTGTTGTTCATTAAATATATTAATGATGTTACTTTTATATATATAATTATTTCGTGTATATATATTATTGTATTATTTTGTAACTAATATTAATATTATTATTAATTAATAATATTAATTTTATTATTAATTAATAATAATAAATTTATATCGATTAATAATATTATTTTATTATTGATTAAAAATACTGAAATTATTGTGAAAGGTCACTAGTAATATTATTATATTAATATTATTAGTAATAAATTATAAAAAATAAAAAATAAAAAAAAAAACTACAATTGGAAGCGGTTGGCGCTAAAACCGCTTCAAATTGTTGAAAATTTTTTTTTTTTTTAAAAAAATGGGAATTGGAAGCGGTTTTGGCGCCAAAACCGCTTCCAATTGTGGAATTTTTTGTTTTTAAAAAATGGGAATTGGAAGCGATTTGGCGCCAAACCGCCTCCAATTCTTCACTATTTGAAGCGGTTTGAACCGCTTCTCTAACTGACAATGCAAGCCCCCCGAACCGAACCGGTTCAAAAACCGCTTTCCAATTAGGGGGTTTGAACCGCTTCTAAATTAGTTTTTTGTACTAGTGTCCACATCTTCCATGCAGTACACGCCCTCCCTTGTTTCTCAGATGCAGGATCAGATGGAAATCAGGGTGCAGGCTCTTCGGGAAGAAATGGAACTCGAGATGCAAGCCCGAGTTCAAGCTTCAGTAAGAGCCCAAATGGAAGAAATGGGGAAGAGGTTGGAAGAGAGGATGATGAGTCGTTACCACAATGACCCTTGTTCCACCGTGCGACCTCCATTTTCATATATGGACTGGGCCCAAATATATAAGTTATTTGGACCCCAAACACTCCGTTTTTGAATTCTTGCAACAATTACCATAAATGAAAATTCCCAAATACTTGTAACAAACAAAAAATTTCCTTATATGGTAAATTTTTAAACTAAAATTACAATTTTACCTCTACTTAAAAACATTAAAAATCATTAACACAAACTAATGTTACCTAAACTGTATATAACAAAATCTTAATCTAATTAAACAATTCTTATCAAATCAAAACCCATAACAACCGGCACCTTCCCACTGAATCAAACATGCATCTCCATCATCTTCCCCATCTTCATCATCTCCCTCTCTCTCCTCCACCTCCAACATCACAACTCATTTCACTCTCTCTCCTCCAAACCAACTGTAGAAATATGATTTATGAATAAACTTTGACTTGATTTTCATTAGCAAATAACTAAACTATTTATAATACAATCAATGAGATTTCCTACCTTATCTTAAACTCTAGAAAACCTAGATAAACTAGGAAAAGATAAATTCTAATATTATCCAAATACCCTAAATTTATCTTAATACCCCCCCCCCTCAAGTTGGAGCATGACAGTCATAAATGCCCAACTTGGATAGAAGATTATCAAACTGAGCTTTCCCAAGTGGTTTTGTGAAGATATCTGTCAATTGAGAAGTAGTTGCCACATGATGTGGAGAAATTAGGCCTTCGGTAATTGCATCACGAACAAAATGACAATCGACTTCTATGTGCTTGGTGCGTTCATGAAAGACTGGATTCTTGGCTATATGCAAAGCGGATTGACTGTCACAAAATAGTTTTATGGCTTTAGGATGTTGAATACCCATACTTAATAATAAAGCCTTTAGCCACTTTAACTCACAAGTGACCCCTGACATGGACCTATACTCTGCTTTCGCAGATGATTTTGAAACTGTATCATGTTTCTTAGTCTTTCAAGAAATTGGGGATTTTCCCAAAAATACTAATCAACCTGTTAGAGAACGACGAGTTAGAGGACAAGCTGCCCAATCCGAATCACACCATCCTTCCAATGTAAGGTTGCTATCGGAACGCAATAATATACCTTGACCGGGAGTGTCCTTCAAATAACAAACCACTCTCAAAGCTACTTCCCAATGATCCGTGCGGAGAGCTTGCATGAACTGAGAAAGAATGTGGACTGAATAAGCTAATTCGGGTCTCGTCACGGCAAGGTAAATGAGGCGACCAACTAAGCGCCGATAGGGCTCTGGATCCGTCAACAACTCGTCGATAGCAAAAGCTAGTTTGTGGTTTTGCTCGATCGGGAAGCCACT
>NW_018742965.1:0-33321 GCF_001683475.1 Chenopodium quinoa
TTAGAAATTAATGGAATTAATCCTGCCAACTCAGCAGGTGTACCATGAGCTGATGAGCATGGTACACCCTTGTGTACTATCAAACTTTCAAAAAAAAAGAGAGATAAAACAACAACCTAGTTAAACCTTTAACCAAGTTATTGTAACATGGTTCTTCAAAAACAAAAAAAAAAAATTATTGTAACATGGTTATTGAATAAAATATTTACCCATTTTTGTAAGATTTTCTACTTATTGAATAAAATTTATGGACAACCATTAACATGCATTGATTATAAAATAATTGTCAAAGTGGTTACAAATAAGGTAGAAAATGGATAAATGAATAAAATAGATGATAACACAATAATTGTGATTAACCATTGATTATGCTCTTACTCCACTTTCTCTTGCTCAAAGAAATAGGGCCGAACACGCCTTTAGTAAAAGCAGACAAGTAGTACATAATACAACAAAATCGTGCATCTCGTACGTTGAGGGTAAAACATATACGGAGTAAGTGAGTAACGAATCTCTCTGTTATTTTTGGGTTTAAATGAGGGTGGGGGAGGAAAACCAAGTGGATAACAACGGCAAATGAGAAATGTGGACGTTTTAATGACAATCAGCTAATGGGAAACATTTATTCACATCACCAAACAGAAATACTGCCACTTCAAAATTTGTTTGCTCTGGGCCAGTTGGGACTTTGGGGAGGTTTTACCTAGTTCTTTATTCTCTCTATTTTAAATGAAAGAAGAAACTAAAATAAAAATATCTGCTGAAAAAAAACAGCAAAGGAAAACACGAATGAAGAGCATTATTATCCATTAAATATTAAATATCTAAAGATCAGGGGTTAGAAATTGAGCGACAAAAACAGAGAAAGAATGGGAATGCACTTGGTGGTAGTAGCGGCATTTCATCTATCAAGGGGTGCGGGTGCGGGTGCGGGTGCGGGTGCGGGCTTGACTACCCCTCGAATCGCGGCTAACTTGATATGGCCTTTTTTATTCAAGCTCTGCTTAAGCGTCAAAGTTTCTCCGCAAGATTTAGTTTGTTCAACCAGGTTCTTGCTTTTTCAAATTGCTCAGATTTTCTCTGGTGTCGATAATACTAATAACACCAGTAATAGCCGATGGGATCGAACCCTTCGATTGGTGCGCGAGAGAGTCGCCGTTGCCAGACATTCGCCACGGTCTTTGCCTCATGATGATGAAGAAAGTCTCCCGTATACTCTCAATGTTTGCTCTTTGAATTTTCATTTCCTATTTTTATTTTCTTCAACAGCTTCATCACTGTATATTATTGTATCATTCCATTAGGTACTTCTTTGTAGTAGTATTAAATATTAATTAATTTGTTTATGGACCACCTTTTTCTATAAATCATTAAACTAATGAACTTCTTAATAGGAATTATTTAGTACATGCCAAATAATTGTATCCGTATGTTGGGAAAGGATCATTTTCTGTAACTTTTTAAAGACCCAGTTTCGTAATGTTATAGTTCAATTAACTGAACTGGTAAAGTAGAAGTGACAAGCAATGATGTTAAAAAAATAAAAAAGAATTCACAGAAATACAGAATCCTTCACCAACTAATGGAGGAAACTTGGTTATCGGAATTTTTTTTGTACCAAGTAATTGTTGGAAAAGGATCATTCGGACATTTTCTACAACATTATCCTTTGTTCTCGAAGACCCAGTCTCCTTATCATATCATGCTGTACGATTAACTGAATTAATAAAGGTAAGGTAGGTGAGCGATTGATAAAATAAAGAAAATATCTGACTTGTTAGACCAAACCACGCAAAGAAACATTATGGTAGAAGAAGGTATGTAAACATCTGTATCTATACTGTGTATATAATACGGAGTGAGTTAGAGTAAAACAGTTCCTAAACTTTGGTATTTGTAGCATTCTAATCCCTCAACTTACAAATGAGGCAAAAAGGTTCCTCAATCACCCAAGCATCACACCTTTTTCTGATGGAGGAAAAACTTAGTCCCTAAAGTTTAGAGACTTCAATTCCAAGCCAACTAAACAAAGTTTAGGGGACACACAATATGATGTGTAATTTATTTTTATTTTTTCAAGTAAAACTTTAGGGACTTGTTTGCTCACAAGTCAATTAATTAAATTAAATATAAACAAAAGCTTAGGGATTTATAAAGCTAAGTGAGTTTTTTTATTTATTATTTTTTTATTACCAAATATTTATAAATTGAGTTGGCAAGAATAAAAATTGCTAACAAAATTTTATAATCATGATATATTTTATATTTTGATCATTCCTTTTCTTCCTACCCTTTTTCCATACTCATATTTTTTACAATATATCCAACTAAACTCATTGAACACTTATCCTCAAATCCTATTATATATATATATATATATATATATATATATATATATATATATATATATATATATATTCCTACAATATGTTTTTCTTTTTTCGTACTCAATTTTTTTTTTACAATATATCTCTTATATATTTGAACAAACCAAAAAAAAATTTAAATAAAAATAAATAAATTGAAAGATATAATGTGTTTTCAAAGTGAGTAAGATAAAACCCAAACTTTGTTAATATAAACTAAATAAACTAACGGAACTAGAATAAAAAATAATACCACCCCATTTTTCTCAAAAAGTGACAATTTTTCTTCTTCTTGTGTTTATGTGAGGTTTCAATTTTTTAGGGTTTTGTGTGTCAATTTTCAAGGATTTTTTTTCCCTATTTGTGTATGTTCTAAATAATTTTTAATTTTTTTGGATTTTGGGTGTGAAAATTTTTAGGGGTTTTTTTTTTCTTCTTCCTTTTTCTTGTTTTTAACTTCTAGGAGAAAATAATAATTGTCATAAATTGTTAACTAAATGTGTGTAACTAAATGAGTAAGAAATAAGAAGGATTTATTCTTTTAGAAACAAATTTTGTATTATATATAGCAAGATCTTAACTAGATTTCTTAACAGATTTTAGTGAGAGAAAGTAAATGATGACTATGAATTTCACACATAAAATATCTTTCACTTACATATTTTTATAAAGTAAATAATTTTTTACTAAAATTAAATTGGTTTTGTTAAAATTAAATTAATTTCATTGAACCAAATTACACGTATTATGGGTTAAATTTATAATCACTCTTGTATGGGAGCGCCATGTGTTGCTAAACTTTGGCATATAATAATTACATTAGCCACCTCACCCTATATATCCCTAAACTTACATTTTTTAACTTAGTTAAAGCCAACTCATCAACTAAATGTCTCTAAACTTTGCTTTAAAATTATTAATTTATTGCCACATGTGCCCTAAGGTCCCAATAAACTATGCTTAGTGAGCTAATTTGTATCTGAAAAGTGAGTCATTAGTGGGTGAGGGACCATTTTGCCTCATTTGAAAGTTGAGGGACTAAAAATGCTATAAATACCAAAGTTCAAGGACTGTATTTTACCTTTACTCCATATACTATATATTAAAAGGTGTTTCTAAACAAGTTTACATGCCACGTGGTGCTCATTTAATCGAGTTTTTAATTCCATATGTTAAAGCCATGTGGCACTCTCTTATTTAATCCATTTTTCACTCCATATATTTATAAATATGGATTTTACAAGATTTGAACACACAACTTTGAGTTTAAATCCTAACGTGTTATCTAGGGTGGCAAAAATTGACCCGACCGAAAACCCGACCCGAACCCGACCCGAAAATAGCGGGTTAGGGTTGAGAATTTCGACACGAAAACTTAAATGGGTTGACACGAACCCGACCGAAATTAAATGGGTTAGGTTAAGGTTGAAAATTTCAACCCGAAAATGACCCACATAACCCGAAAATAATTTTCGGGTCAAAATCAGGTCAGGTCAACCCGAACCCGACCTTCTAACCCGAATAAAAAAGTCTTAAAAAAAAATCATTTTAATGGCTAATGGCCCAAGCCCAATTTAAAGTTCTAAACTTAAAAAAACCCTAAATGTGACTAACCCCCACCAGTCGTTTTTGTCTCCTATTTTCTCATTTTGCCCTCTCTTTCTTTCTCTCTCTCTTTCTCTCTCTCTCTCTCTCTCTAAACTTCTCTAGTTCTCATTTTCTCAACAATCTCAAGTTCTCAGACACTCCACACTCACTCTTTCCTTCTAGTTCTTTCTCACTCTTTCGTTCTCAAGTTCTCAACTTTTCCCTCTTCTCACTCGTTCTCACTCCTCAACGCCTGAAAGGTAATGGTTATTAATTGTTTTTTATTTCGTTTCGTTTTTGTTTTGAATTTCAAGTTTTGATTCTGAATTTTCCATTCTTGTTTTTTTTTTCAAATCTTCAAATCTTCATCTCCTTCAAGCCGTCAAACCTCAAACTCTCAAAGGTAATTCTTTTTTAATTTTTGTTGTTTTTGTTTCGATTTTTGTTGTTTTCGTTTCTGTTTTGTTGTTTTCGTTTCGGTTTTGTTCTTGATTTTTGATTTTTTTTTTCGTTTCAATTTTTTTTGTTTTCGTTTCGAGTTTGGTTGTTTTCGTTTTGGTTTTTGTTGTTTTCGTTAGTTTTGTTCTTGATTTTTGTTGTTTTTGTTTCCGTTCCATTTTTGGTTGTTTTCGTTTCGAGTTTGTTGTTTTCATTTCATTTTGGTTGTTTTCGTTTGGTTTGTTCTTGATTTTTGTTGTTTTTGTTTCTGTTTCAATACAGATTTGTATTTGATTATTGTTGTTGTTCTTGCATGATAATAGTATTAAGTTTATATAACGTATGATGGGTTGCTTTGTAAATTTCTAGCACAATAATCCAATTCCTGATCTAATTTACAGCAAGAATATATCTTTGACATGCATGTGATTTTTTTTTTTTAATTTTAGGTCTGATTTAGATTATATCTCTAGCTTGTTGTTGTTGACTTGTTGTTTATTTTATATTGCTGTTCTTGTCCAAATAATTTCTGATTTTTTGCGGTAATTATGGATGTTGATGTTTAGATTATATCTCTAGAAAGAATAGATCAGTTTTTGTCTCTTGTTTTAAAATAAATGTTTTATTTTGTTATAATTTTTGCAGTAATTATGGATGCCGATGTTCAGCAACTTTCTTCCGAGGAAGAGGAGATTGACTCGACAACACAAGACAAAGGAAATGGTAAAAACCAGAAAACTTCTTCTGGTAAACCTCGTGTGATTCTTACTGGTAAGAAACGTCAACGTCGGCTTTCTTCTGGTGTTTGGGTGAATTTTGATTTTTTAGACGAGCCTGATAAAATGGTAATCTAATTTGCAAATGTAAAAAGTGTGGTATACATTTTAATGCTGATAGTAAGAATGGAACTGGGAATCTTCATCGTCATTTGAAAAATTGCAAACAAAGGTCTTTTAGGGATGTTGGTCAAATGATATTAGAGAAAACATCCTCTGGTTTAGGAAATAGATTGCGTGAATTTGATGCTAATTATTTCCGTGAATTATTATCTCTTGCTATTGTGGAGCATGATATGCCATTTCAGTTTGTAGAGTTCAAGGGTTTTAGGAGATGTTTTAATTATTTGCATCCTGATTTCAAACCTGTCACTCGAAATACTATCAAATCTGATGTACTTAAGATGTATAAAAGAAGGAAAGAAAAATTAAAAGTTGTTTTGGGCTCAACTTGTAGTAGAATTGCATTGACTTCTGATTGTTGGACTTCTATAACCAGTGATGGTTATATTTCATTGACATCTCATTATGTTGACAAGTCTTGGTGTTTGCAAAAAAAGATTTTGAACTTTTCTTACATTGGTCCTCCCCATATAGGAATTCATTTATGTGATCATGTGTATGGTTTGTTAAAAGAATGGGGTATTCAAAAAAAATATTTTTTCAATTACATTAGATAATGCTTCTTCAAATGATGTTTTTGCTGAAAATCTAAAAGGGGAACTTGAGTTGATTTGTGGTGGGGAATTTTTTCATGTAAGGTGTTGTGCTCACATTCTTAATTTAATTGTTCAAGATGGTTTAAAAGAAATTGATGAGGCTGTGTATAAGATTAGAGAGAGTGCCAAATATTGTAAGAGTTCACAAGCTAGGAAACAAAGGTTTTTAAGTTGTGTATCACATGTTGAAATTCAATCTACTAGAATTTTACAACAAGATATTCCTACTAGATGGAATTCAACTTACATGATGCTTGATTGTGCTTTGTATTTTAAAAAAGCTTTAATTCACTTTCAAAAAGTTGATGCCAATTATGTACATTGTCCTTCTGTTGAAGAATGGGGTAGAGTTGAAAAAATATGCAAGTTTTTGAAAGTTTTTCATGATGTCACACTTGCCTTTTCTGGGACCAAATATCCAACTTTCAATATCTACTTTCATAGAGTCTTACAAGTTAGGTTGTTGTTACAAAATGAAATGAAAAGTTCAGATCTTTTTATGCAAAAAATGGCTTGTAAAATGTATGAGAAATTTGGAAAGTATTGGTCAGAATTTAGTACATTTATGGCTGTTGTTGTGGTGTTGGATCCACGATATAAGTTGCAATGTGTCAATTGGGGTTACATGAGGATATATGGTCAGCATAGTGTTGAATACGAGCTTGAGTTTTCTAAGGTTAAGGATGCTTTACGGAGGTTGTACGAGGCTTATGCATCCAGTCATTCTTCATCAAGCAATGTTATTCCCACTGCTAATGCTTCCAATGCTAATGAAGCTTCCGATGATTTTATGATGGTAAACAACTTTATGAGTTTCTGTCTTTTTGATGCATTTACCTTTATTGCAAGTGAAAACATATCCTGATTTAATAATCTGATTTTTTATAATCTGATTTTTTATGATCTGATTTTATTATAATATGATTTTATTATATCTGATTTATTATATTATAACCTGTGATTTATTGTATTATGATCTGATTTTTATTTTCTGATTTTTTGTGTCATGGCGTCATGCTACTCATATAATTTGATTTATTGTATTATAATCTGATTTTCTTATAATCTGATTTATTATATTATAATCTGATTTTATTGTATGATAATCTGATTTTTATTTTTTGATTTTTTGTGACATGCTACTCATGTAATCTAATCTTGGTATATAGGATTTTGATAGTTTTTCTATGGAGCAATCAAATGTGGCAATCAAATCTGAAGTTGATATGTATTATGAGGAGCCACTTATCCCCCGAGGCACCAACCTTGATATTTTGTCTTATTGGAGAACTTGCTCGGTCCGGTATCCTATATTAGCTAAAATTGCTAGGGATGTTCTTGCTGTCCTCGTATCAACTGTGGCCTCCGAATCAGCTTTTAGTACTGGAAGTCGAGTGCTTGATTGTTATAGAAGTGCTTTAAAATCAGAAACAGTGGAGGCTATAATTTGCTTAAGGGATTGGGATTTTGGGGAAGGTAAAAAATGAGTTAGAACTATTATATTACTTGTAAATTATCTTTTATTTTAGTAAATGTGTTGATTTTAATTTGCTATCTTTTCTTGTAGATAATATGGATCCTCAAATGGCAATGCTATGTGGATCCGTTATGAAGCTTAAGGTGGGGGACAACGATGACGCACCACAAACCTCGCCGGAACTATCAGAATTTGATGAGAATGCTTCTTCGAATATTGTTTGAGTCACAAGGACTAAAGTTTATTAAAAGACATTTTTTTCTTTTTAATTATGGTTTGTAATTTGTTAAGACTATTTTGGTGTGTTAGTGACTTAGTGTGTAATAGTTAATTAGGTTTAGACTATTGAAAACATTGGGTAAAAAATTCAGGTTTTGTTAACTGTTTGAAAACACAAAATTTGGCTAAAAATCAGTTTATTCAGCTAAAAAAAAAATTAAAACAATTAACAAAAGTCAGGTCAAATCAGGTTGTTTTCGGGTTGACCTGAACCCGAAAATATCAGGTTCGGGTTGGGATTTTCAACCCGAAAACTTAAATGGATCAGGTTCAGTTGGGGATTCCTTGACCCGAAACACGAAAACCCGAACACGAACCCGACCTGACCTGATCTGTTTTCCACCCCTAGTGTTAGCCACTAATCTATTACCATATTACTCCCTCTATCCTAGAATAATTAACACATTCAAACTTTGGACACATGTCGATGTACTAGTTCTACCTTATTTTTAATAAGTAAATATTAATAAAAAATTATTTTGAAAAAAATATATTATAAAACTTTATATCAATATATATCTAATAGCACATTTTATGATAAAATATGTTGTGTCAGGCTAATATATATAAAACTATAGTCAAACTTGATGTATGAATAATGAAAAAAGTTCAACGTGTCAATTATTCTGGGGTGGAGTACATGTCATTCAATCAAAATTAGATATTAATAAGGATGTTTATCATGGAAATAATGCAGTAACTTGGGATATCATTCGGGACTAAAAATTAGTTTACAATGAAAAAAACAAGGAGTATTATGTGCAACGCGCCAATGTGATATGGCATGTGAAGGTGCTTCAACTTTACACGACCCTAGAGCTGGCAGTTTCTGAACCGTACCGTTAAACCCGATTGTTTTGAGCCGATACAAAACGAAACTAAACGTTAAAAAACCCATTTTTTTTGGGAACCAAAAACCAACCCGACGACCCATTGTTTTCTAACCCAAAATTGAACTAAATCGAATTTGTGCGAACTGTTACTAATCCGACCCATTATCAAGCCAAACCGTTACAACCCAAAACTGAAAACAACCGCGAATAGATTACGTTTGAACCCGATAGTAACCCGACTCATTTTAAACCGAAAAACCGTTTAAACCCGACAAAAATCCAATAAACTTGAACCGTTCCAACCTATAACCAGTTGTGACCGAACCGTTTTCAACCTGTACCCGATTGAGACGGAACTGTTTATGACTCGTAACCCGTTGAGACCGTACCGTTTATGATCGGTAACCCGTTATAATTGAGTCATTTACAACCCGTAACCCAATTTGTTTATGATCTGATCCGTTTCAACCCACTACTCCATAAACCTAACTTATTTATGACTTAACTTGATTATAACATGACCATTTCCTACCCATTATCTTACTAAGTTGACTCGATAATGATCCGACTCGATTTCAACCCAATATGATTTGGACTTAAACCCGCTTTAAATTGGGTGAACCTGTTTTGAAACCAACCAAGTTCAATCCAAACCGATTATGACCTGACCAATAATGACCGGACCCGATTTTCACATGATCTGTTTTGAAACGAAATCCAATTTCAAACCGACCTAGTTTAACCCAAACTGATTATAATCCGACCCAATTACTACCCGACCCGATTAGGACCCGAACTGTTTTGAATCGAAACCCACTTTAAATTGGCTAAAACCGCTTTTAAACCAACCTGGTTCAACCCAAACTAATTATGGCCTGAACTAACAACAACCCGACCCAAATAGAAACCAAAATTTTAAAAAAAAAAAAACCAAACCAAACTGACCCGGTTGTTTTCAAAACTGACCGAAATCGACTCGCTAATCATTTCAACCTGTTATAACCCGAAACTGATAAACCTAACCCAAACCCGAACTGTTTGCCTAATTGACACCCCTAAACATCCATCATCTCATCCCTCAACTTGACTCGAATTCAACTTAGACAAGTAGACACCTTTAATCTTGTATATTTACATGTGTGCTCCCTTATAAATTCTTTCTATTTAGAATATGACATGTGTTGAACAAATGAGAGAATTATATGATTTTTTTTTTGAAAGAAAACTATATGAATTTAATGTCATATATGTTATGTGCTTATGTGATTGTGTCAGACTGTGAATGAGTCAAACAAAAAAGTGAAACAAGAAAGACAAGTTTCTTCATAAACCCGAACATGATATAACTTGATAATGACTAGACCCAAACTTTGACAATGACTAGATAATAATCCAACCAGAAAAATTTGTCCAAACCCGATCATGATCTCAACTGTTTTAATCTAAGATAAATGGTGACCCATGTCTGATATGACTAACCTTAAACAACCCGAGAATGACTAGACCCAAACTTTGACAATGACTAGATAATAATCCAACCAGAAAAATTTGTCCAAACCCGATCATGATCTCGCCTGCTTTAATCTAAGATAAATGGTGACTTATGCCTGATATGGCTGACCTTAAACAACCCGAGACTTGAGCGTTCCAAGGATTCAAAATCTAAACCCAAGCATGACCCGACCAAGAGCCCACAATTTATTGACCTAAACCAAAGAGATCCAAACTCCAATCCAACCCCCTTGAAACTCAAATTCAATCTACCTGTGATAGGTCGTCGTCAAATTAAACCTATTTAAGATAAAAATCTAACTTAGTCTCTCTAGTGAGTAATAAGGAAAAACAAGGATCGATATGGTCCCACTAAGGAGAGCATGCGTTGACAAACATAGACCCACAATGGTTTGGGGGTGTTTTAGGTGATGCATCAACGCTATTAATTTAGGTCAACAATGGAAATCCTACTAGAGTAAGTATTTTACATTTTAACAACATATTTACTTTTATTATGTATTTTATTACAAAAAAAATTTATTAAATAGTTTCTCATAAAATCTGAGTCTTATTAGGTAATTTTTTTTACCAAAAATTCTAATAAAAATATTTTGGAAAAGGGTATCCACCAATCAAGTCATTTACGAACAACAAATAAACATGTACTCCCTCCGTTTTTAAATACTTGCTCCATTTCTCTTGGACACACATGTCGATGCTAATATTTAATCACTAATATCTTTAATTATCAATAAATATAAATTCTAATAATTGAAAATTAATTCTCTATTCATTGAGATGATTTCAACAAGTACCCACAAGACTATATTTTTTCTTATGTATAAATCACAAACATTAGTCAAAGTAGGATAAATGAATAGTGCAAAAAATAGAAATGGAGCAAGTATTCAAAAACGGAGGGAGTAGTATATAACATTTTAGGGGATAAATTAGGGGAAATAATCAAGACACTCAAACTACTCTTTCGAGCTAGAAGGGATAAATTGAATCATAAGCTATAACAGATTCTCATGGTTACAAACATAACCTCTAGTGTTAAACCATGATCACAATGACACAAATTAAACACTTTTTTTTTTTTACTACAATTACAATTTCTCAATCTCACTCAATAAGCATAAGATAGCCTACAACCTAATTTCATTATCTATTGAACCTTGGTTAAGGAGACCTTTTTCCCTCCTTTTTTACAAGTATTAAAGAGACTAAGGGTCTTTCTGATAAACTGAACTAAGCTAAACTGAACTAAATTAATTGGAGTTGAATTGAACTAAACTGATTGAAGCTGAATTGAACTGAATTAAGGGCATGTTCTGATTGACTGAACTAAGCTAAACTGAACATATTGGAGTTGAACTGAAGTGTAGTAAACTGAACTAGACTGAATTGAATATTTTATGAGAGAAAAAAATTATGAACTGAACTAAACTTATTGGAGCTGAACTGAACTGAAAATAATGTGAAGACAACCGACCCTAAATTGAAGTGAACTGAAATTAAGCTGAAGAGAAGGGGCCATAATTTTAGCCCATCTAAAATGATCCTAAATTTTCAATGTTTTGGACCTAAATAACGGGCTTGAATTTGTCTTGATCTGCTTATATGGCTCTAAAGACTGACCCGTGATCACTTCTAATTTTTTTGCAGAATTTCTCTCAAATGTGACTAACAAAAAGAAGTGAGGGAGAATTATGTTTAAACATTTAAACATAGGTCCGCCAATAACTGGCTGGTTGCTAAATTTGGAAACGACTAATAAAACAAATTCGTAGTAGGTGAAAAAATACCAACCATATGGTCAAACTTCTTTTTTCCCGATTCCCATTTTAACTAACACGTTGACTCAGCTCAAGATATTTGCTGAATTAGCCTGTGTTCGTTCAACCTGCCCTGCTATCCTGCCGCAACTTGTGGTAAGATGATTTGACTAAGTCAAAGTGATTTAGCATATTCATGTGTTACTACTTCTTTCTAGCTTTGAAGAAAATGAGATTACGAGTCAACTCAAAGGGGATTGGACAAAAACTTTGACAATGTGACTACTATTTAAACAAATTAATGGTGCTAATAAAATCATCTATATATATATATATATATATACATATAGGGGAGGGATCCGGTAAGAACCCCTAGATATATAAGAACCCTAGATATATAAGAATCCATCTCAACCGTAGGATCAAGTTGTTTTAGACGGTTAAGATTAAAACACGTGTCCAACTTTTTCAACCCCTTACCCACCTCCCAACCTTTTCTCTCTCCTCTAACTTTCTTTCCCTTCTTCCCGATTCTCTCATTTTCTCTCTCCTAAAACCCCCAAAAATCTGATAGAAGTTGCAATTTGAAGGATTTTCGCTTCAGGTATGTTTTTTCTTTTCGATTTTGTTCAAATTTTCATGAAATTAGCATGATGTTCAAGTGAATTTGCAGTTTTAATTGGTGATTTTTGCAATTTTTAGGGTTCGGATTTAGGGTTCTATTTTTGCGATTTTTAGGAGTCGATTTTTGCGTATTATTTTGTGCGATTTTTGAGTTGGATTTTTCGTATGGAGTTTGATTATTTTGAGTTCGAGTTTAGCAAATTTAGGGTTCGAATCTTTGCGAATTATTTTGTTCGATTTTTGCGAATTATTTTGTTTGATTTTTGCGAATGATTTTTGTTCGATTTTTGTTCATTATTTCGATCAATTTTTGTTCATTATTTCGTTCGATTTTTGTTCATTATTTTGTTCGAATTTTGTGAATTATTTTTGTTTGATTTTTGTGAAATATTTATGTTCGAAAAATTTGATCTGTCAATTATTTTTTTTTGTTCGAATTAGTTCGATTTTTGCAAATTAATGTCAATTTTTGAATTTTTTTTTGAGTATGTGTATTCGAACAATAGATCTGTTGCTGCTATGGCTATTACTACAGCCTCTTCTACTCTGCCTACTGCCCCTCCTATCTTCTTCAAGGTTAATTTCTATATATTTTGTAGTTGAAGGCATTTGGTGAATTTTATGAAGAAATTGATAACAAGAGTGTCGTTTTGTCCACTTTCGAAACAAGAAACATTGAGATGAAATGGAAGAGCAATGCAAACAAACATGATTGTGGAGTATTTTTGTTGAAGCACATGGAAACCTATGAAGGACAATGTCAAAAACAATGAAATTCGGGGCTAGAGAAGGGTAATGTACGTGTCAAGACATATGATTGATTAGGTTCTAATTACATCTCCATATTCTGATTATGTTCTAAAGTAATTCTGATTATGTTCTAAGTTAAATGTCTATGTTCTAAAGTAAATCTGATTATGCTCTAAAGTAATTATGATTATGTTCTAAGTTTAATGTCTATGTTCTAAAGTTAATCTGATTATGTTCTAAATTACTTGATTATGTTCTAAAGTAATTCTGATTATGTTATGAGTTAGATGTCTATGGTCTAAAGTTAATCTGATTATGTTCTAAAGTAATTATGATTATGTTCTAAGTTTAATGTCTATGTTCTAAAGTTATTCTGATTATGTTCTAAGTTAAATGTCTATGTTCTAAAGTAAATCTGATTATGTTCTAAAGTAATTATGATTATGTTCTAAGTTTAATGTCTATGTTCTAAAGTTAATCTGATTATGTTCTAAATTACTTGATTATGTTCTAAAGTAATTCTGATTATGTTATGAGTTAGATGTCTATGGTCTAAAGTTAATCTGATTATGTTCTAAAGTAATTATGATTATGTTCTAAGTTTAATGTCTATGTTCTAAAGTTAATCTGATTATGTTCTAAATTACTTGATTATGTTCTAAAGCAATTCTGATTATGTTATAAGTTAGATGTCTATGTTCTAAAGTTAATCTGATTATGTTCTAAATTACTTGATAATGTTCTAAAGTAATTCTGATTATGTTCTAAGTTAGATAGATTATGTTCTAAAATAAATCTGATTATGTTCTAAAGTAATTATGATTATGTTCTAAGTTTAATGTCTATGTTCTAAAGTTAATCTGATTATGTTCTAAATTACTTGATTATGTTCTAAAGTAATTCTGATTATGTTGTAAGTTAGATGTCTATGTTCTAAAGTTAATCTGATTATGTTCTAAATTACATGGGAATGTTCTAAAGTATTTTTTATTATATTCTGAATTACATGTGTATTTTAATTTTAACGTGTTTGTATTTTTTTTGTTTGCAGTTTGAGCAAATGAAAAGGTTATGAGTGGAGTATTGTGGGAAGATTATAACATCAGAAGTAAATGAAGAACGGAAAAGAGTGATGAAGATGGCTAGAAAGTGGTCAAAGCTGAACGAAAATTGATATATGATTGTGTAAATCTTAAGTTTATATCTTTAGACATATATTTAAAACAATATATAGTACATTTTTTGTACAAATATGGAGATGACTATTTTGAACATGGGTATCATTTGGAATATTAATATCATTTGAAACATTAACCTGATTTGAAACATTATTTTTATAATGTTCTAAAGTATTTCTGATTTGGAATAAGCTTAAGTTTTTCTTTCGTACAATGAAGAAGGAAGAGGAAAGGAATGAGGTCACACTAAAGACACCAACTCCTCCAAAAACGACACAAAGATATTTCTACTCTAAGCTTCAATTAGTTGTCGCTCTCACCAAGTTTTTTTTGATATATATATATAAATACATTATACTACCTCCGGTCTACTTTAGTTGCAACTATTTCCTTTTTGGGCTGGTCCACATTACTTGCAACTTTCCCATTTCTTTCCTTTTTTAGTAACTTTTTAGTGATAAAATTACCATTTTACCCTTACTTTTTTTTTAAACACCCTAATTACAAAACTGATGGGTTTCAAATCGGTGGGTTTCGGGGTTGGTGTTTTGGTTTTGGTGGTTCTGATGTGTTGGGTTGGTGGTTTCGGTGTCGGTGGGTTTGGGGGTCGTTGGGTTTCTGGGGTTAGTGGGTTTCTGGGGTTAGTGGGTTTCTGGTGGTCGTGGCCGGTGGAATCGGTGGGTTGGGGGTAGTTGGGTTTCTGGGGTTGGTGGGTTTCTGGTGGTCGTGGCTGGTGGAATTGGTGGGTTGGGGGTCGTTGGGTTTCTGGGGTTGGTGGTTTGGTGGTCGTGGCTGGGTTGGTGGTGGTTGATTAATTGGGTTGAATTTGTTTTTTTTTTATTCCTTGATTAATACTTAATTTTATACCCTTATCTTTCATTAAACATGCTTAGGAAAATTTGCCTCGGCCTCCGCAAACCCTCCCAAAAATGCAATCAAAAAGTTAATTCGCCAAAAAAAAAAAATTGGGTTCACATTACTCGCAAAAAATTGTTCTTTTCTACTCATCCAACCCCATTCTCATGGTGAATTATGTAATACTCCTAATTTTTGAAAATATTTTCTTAATTAGTAATTTCTTTAATTAATTGAAATAATTAAATATTTCTAAATTATGATCTTGGTCGGTCCGTACTTTTATTAATTAACGTTGTACGCCGTTTTTAATTTTATTTTCCGGATTTTATCTTAATAATAATTAACAACTTTAGCTTAATTATTATCTCATGAATTACAACAAATCTTAGTTTTGATATTATCTATATATTTTAACTTGATTTAATTATCAAATCTAATTATTTCTAAATTATGATCTTGGTCGGTCCCTAGACATGCTACGCGAGAGGTAAGATATAACTTTTGTCTGCTTCTATACTTTTTCCATTATTTTTTGCTACTTTAGTGCCCCTTAACTTGTTATATTTTACTGGATATAGGAAGATTTCTTCGAAGAACTCCATTAGATGCTTTCTGAGATGCCTGAGGTTACAAAGTTGCACCCTGTGCCTGATGCTTTTGTCCCGGTGATGAGATTTAAGTTCAATGGGGTGTCCATAGATCTTCTTTATGCAAAATTGTCGCATTTGAGTTTCTACATTGTATGTGATTGTTTTCCTCGGCTTCTATGGGAGGGTGTTGATTTATATTAAAAACCTATTAGCTCAAGTGGTAGAGCACTATGCAAATGCATAGTTGATATAGGTTCGAATCCTACATAGGCAATATTTATAAATAACTATATAAGAAAAACTTTAGAAAATAGGTAGTAAAAGTTTAGAACATAAAAAAAAAAAAAAAAAAAAAAAACTTTAGAACATAAGTAGACTGAATTTAGAACATAGGCAAAAGAATTTTGAACATAGGAAAGAATATTTTAAACATAGGAAATAAAAACCGTTAGAACATAGGTAGAAAAAATTTAGAATATAGGAAAAAATTAGAACATAGGTTGAAAAAATTTAGAACACAGGAAAAAAAAACTTTAGAACATAAGTAGACTAAATTTAGAACATAGAAAAAAAAAAATTTTGAACATAGATAAAAGAATATTTAGAATATAGGTAAAAGAATATTTAGAACGTAAACAAAAAAAAAGAAAAAAAAAAAAGAAACTTTAGAACATAGGTAGTAAAAATTTAGAACTTAGGAAAAAAAACTTTAGAACATAAGTAGACTGAATTTAGATCATAGGCAAAAGAATTTAGAACATAGGTAAAAGAATATTTAGAACATAAGAAGAAGAAAAAAAAACTTTAGAACATAGGTTGGAAATTTTTTTTTTTAAAAAAAAAAAAAAAAAAAAAAAAAAAAAAAAGAAAAAAAAAAAAACTTTAGTATATAAGTAGACTAAATTTGGAACATAGAAAAAAAAAATTAGAAAATAGGTAGACTAGATTTAGAACATAAGAGTAGGCAAAAAAATTTAAAACATAAAAAAAGAATTACAGAAATGCCATTACTAAAGGATGGTTTTAGATGGTTGGATCAAAACTAATAAATGGTTGAGATTAGTTCTTATATAAGATTGAGTTCTTATATAGAGGAGGGTTCTTACATGAGTCTTCCTCTATACATATATATATATATATATATATATATATATATATATATATATATATATATATATATATATATATATATATATATATATTTTAAGGGAAAGCACTAGTGATTATTGCAATAACAATCATATAACTAATACGAATATATAAAACTAAACTTTTAGCCACACTACGACACAACGACACTTGGTGTTTTTATTTTTCGTCAAGTGTCACATCATGTAGGCAACAATTAATTATTTTATGTCACATTGTAGTTATTCGGATATATTTTTATGGCTAAAAAAGTTTCTACCTCCGGTCCAAATTACTCGCAACTTTAGGGTATTATTTGTGAGACATAAAATATTCCAAAGTTGTGAGTAATTTGGACCGAAGGTAGTATATTTTTTTATTAAGATAAAAACTGGATAAAAAAGTTAACATAAAGTTTTATTTTCAATAAAATTTGGATAGATTTATAAGATAAAATTGTCGATTTAGAGTTCAATTTCCGATAAAATATCAATATTTCACAAGTATAAAATAAAGAAAAATTTGTCAGAAACAACCTTTTAAAGTGTCCACTATATTTAAAACAACCTTTTAATTTTTTTTTTTGCAATTTCAGACCACATTATAATTTTTTTTTTATCAAAGACAACCAAATGTTACTTTCCGGCGTTGACTCTATTTTTCCCGATATTGACCATGATTGTGCGAGTCACGTGACCTCCTATATTGCTTATATACCCTATTTCCCTCCAATTAACTCCTATTCAAACCTCTGCTTCTCTTTCATCCCTCTTTTAGTACGAGTGAATTGGAGGGAAAAAAATTGGTGTATTAAGCAATATACAAGTTCATGTGTGTTGCACACTAGTGGTCGACATCGGGAAAAATAGAGTCAACGCCGGAAAGTAGCATTTGGTTGTCTTTGATAAAAAAAATTGATAATGTGGTATGAAATTGCAAAAAAAAATTTAAAAGTTTGTTTTAAATAAAGTGGACACTTTAAAACGTTGTTTCTGACAAATTTTCCTAAAATAAATTATAAGTTTAGTCAGATCACGAGACAGTAACACTTGTTGTTTCAACTTTTCACCAAATGTGCGCCACGTAAACAACAATTAAATAACTTATCATATAAATTTATTTTTATATCATAATTTTCTTTTGATCAAAGGAAATATATAGTTCAGAACGTAAAACATTAATTTATAAATATATATTCAATAAACAACACGGGTATCGCACGGGGCACCAAGCTAGTGTATTTAAAAAGTTTAAAGATGAAAATGTGATGGGACCGGAGTATATTAAAATTCAGTTGGAATAATTTACTTCACCCTTTTAATGTATCTAAAAATAGTATTATTATATAACTAATATATAAAGCTCAACTTTTAGCCAGGCCACGATACAGTGACACTTGGCGTTTTAATTTTTTTGTCAAGTGTCGCGCCATGTAGGCAACAATTAATTATTTCATGCCACATTGAAGTTATTCGTATATATTTTTATGGATAAAAAAGTTATATTTTTTTTATTAAGATAAAAATTGGATAGATTTTATTGGATAAAAAAGTTAGTATATAATTTTATTTTCAATAAAATTTGGACAGATTTATAAGATAAAATTGTCGATTTAGAGTTCAATTTTTGATAAAATATCAATATTTCACAAGTATAAAATAAATTATAAGTTTAGTCAGACCACGAGACAGTAACACTTGTTGTTTTAATTTTTCACCAAATGTGCGCTACGTAAACAACAATTAAATAATTTATCATATAAATTTATTTTTATATCATAATTTTCTTTGGGTCGAAGGAAATATATAATTCAGAACGTAAAACATTCATTTAAAATATTCTAATATATATAAAAAAAAAACAGGAAAATGCTATACATAACCCTTAGGGCTACCTATAAGCATTAAATTTACATTTGAAAATCGTAAAAAATTAAGAAATCATCAAAATATAAACACTAATTACACTGATTTACGCGTGTTTTTGTCATGAATTCCTAATTTTATACAATTTCTAAGACTGTATTTAATGCTTATATATAACCCTTAGGGCTGTATATAGCATTACCCAAAAAAAAAAAAATTTGGCCTTAAAATTCAATAAATAACTCGGACATCACACGGGGCACCAAACTAGTTATATAATAAAACTAAATTAAACTAGACTTCTAATGTATCTTCAAAGTTCCATGTTTTGGGTTAGTAGTTTGATATGGAAGCATGGAAAATCAATGATCATTAATTTCCTTTTGGAAAATTTGCCAAGAATAATACGACCTTTCAGCGGTTTTCTAAGAATGGAATGACCTTTGAATTATTTCAAAATGGAACGACCTTTGTTATACATCTGCCAAAAATAGACCAAAAAACATGCAACTTGTTTTACAGGTTACTTTGGATACGTGTCACATTTGTGATTGATTAAAACTTTATTTATTTTATTTTAACATTTTTCTTTTCATAATATGATATAAAAAATAACTTAAAATAAATTTTTAAATTTTTTTTTTAAAAATAATAAAAAAATAATAATAAAAATGGAAAAAAACATATCCCTCCCCCTTCCCGGCAGCCACCCACCACCACCTGCTATCCCCATCCCAAAACTCGCCGGTGGCCAAAGCCTATACCTAGTGTCGGCGTTGCCCTCCTGACCCAGACCCCGACTCCGACCACCTACCCGTCCACTCCCCTTGAACCACCACCCGAAAATCCAATGAGCCTAAAACCACCACTCGATTTTAAGGTTTTCGAGTGGTGGTTCAGGGGAGGAATAGATTGGAGATGGGCGCCGGAGGGGCGTGATGGATTCTCCAGCAAAGGGGAAAGGGTTGGGGCGTCGGTCGGCCGCACGGTGAGGAGAGGTGGGTTTTCAAGAGGAGGGAGGGGGTTATAAGGTGGAGGGAAGGTGGTTTATTAAGGGAAGGGAGGGCGTGTAGGCTCGAGATCTGGTTAGGAGGGGTGCGCCGTTAGAGGGATCAGACCGTCGACCGGGGGTGGAGAGGGGAGAGAAGATGGTGGTCGAGTGGCTGCTGCGTGGTTGCAAGGGGAGGTTTTTCTTTTTTTAAAAAAAAATTCACTTTTCTTATTTAGTTTTTAAGTATTTTTTTATTTTAAATTTAAAAAAAATTGTTAAATAAATTGACCAACGACATTGTGACACGTGTCACTGATAACCTTCTAAACAGGTTACTAACAGGTCACGTTCTATTTATGGCAAATGTGTATCAAAGTGTTGGGGTTTGGTGAGTCCGACTCACCGCGGAAACAACCCCGACCCAAGGAACCACTCGCAATAATTAAAATCATAAAGCATAAATAAATAATCACAAAGAAAAGATAACGAATCTTACCCTCGAAGCGAGCTTCGCCCAAAAACCAGGGCTCTTACTTGAAAGCTACGAGCACGTCAAGCGCCGCGCCTCCGACGGTATCCACCCACAAAAAGGCAAACACAACTTTAAGGTCCGCTACCTTGGGGTTAGCAAGATCCGACCAAAACCCGAGTGTTATATGAGTTTAAGAGTTTTCCCAAAAATTATGGAATGCTCTTTTTAACTCCCACTCAAGCAAAGAATTCTCAAGCCATGCCATGACTATTTATAAGGAAGTATGCTTTGTGAATTTCACTCATCTTTCAATGTGGGACTTTTCACAAAAAGATCCCACATGGAAAGATTGGTGAATTCAACCCTTAGTTAAATAAACAAAGGAACAAGTAACAAGTGTCACATGGTTAGGTGTGGACCACTTTCTCACTTGGTCCCCAAGGCATTTCACATGCAATGTGAACTAACCATGTGTCACCCAACCTTGAGCCCCAAGTTGGGTTCGGTTGGCCCATTTTATTTTGGCCCGTGTCCATGACCCATCAACCCGGGTCCACGGCCATTGCCACATGTGTCGCCACCGTGGCGCGCCGCCACCATGGCGCTGCCACGTGGCACGCTGCCACTTGGTGGCTGCTACTAGGTGGCTGCCAATGTGGCAGCTGCCAACATGGCTGCTGCCAACGTGGCAGCCACGTGTGCTGCCACATGGCGTTTTGCCATGTGTGCTGCCACGTGGCATGCTCCTATTGGGCATGCATTCCCAGCCTTTCGCGTGGCTAGGATTTTACTTGTTACTTGATGCATTTTCCCGTCTCGCCAAATCCTAAATTTTGGCTCGACATTTGAGATTCTCCGACGCTCGGTTTCGACGCTCCAACCTCGAATTTTCGACGTCTAAATGTTTAACACTCGGGCGACGAATTAATTTCCTCTGAATTAATTCGTCGAGTTGGTTCGTATATTTTGCTTGGGTGTGACCCGAAGGGTTCAGTCAAGATTAAGCTGTAATATTAATTATATTAATATTACTGATCGGAAGCGGCCTCCACCCAGGCATTCCGATCACTTGACCTTACTGAATATATTAGCTTTCTAATAATTCTGAATCCGCTATCAGAATAATACACTTGTTCGAAGGACACCAATCCTTTCAATCTTCCGGACAAGTGTGCATTTAGTGTACAACCCTTATCCTATGTCTCTTCATGAACTACAGAGTAAGATTACTAGTCATCTCTGTTACGTCCAGAAGTGTTTGTCGAAATCCGAGTTTGACTGTCAATAAGCAGATGATTTATAAAATCCATCTGAGCACGACCATGCATTTTTCACAGTCTCGCTCTTTGAGAGACCTTGTAAACAACAAGACATGTTCCCTATTTTTAGTAGGGGGACATTTCCAGTCTTGTAATGTAGCTTCTCTTACTAAGAGGACTCACCCGCCTGATATCTGTCTTTATAATCCCCAGTTACGGCAGACGTTTGGCGGATACCAAAGCGGACCAGTACTCAAACAAGAGATCTCCCACTACTCATGGTCAAAGGAAAAAAGTTCCGATAGTAATAATGAGAAATACTTATGACGATTTTTTAAATCTTTAAAGTATCCTCATAGGTCGATCCAGTATGGTTCTAAACCAATACCTGTGCAAATGATTTATATCCTCATAGCACAAGAAACGGTGCTATAAATCATACTACACACTAATCTCTGATGGTCATCAATCGTCCACAAAATATGACCTTGATTAGGGATAATTTTCGATTAAAATATTCAATGTTCACTTAATAGGTGTTTCTTTATCCAAGTCATTGACTTGATACCCTATTTTGAATATTTATTAAAATCGAATGGACTCATTATTTAATTCTAAACCACTATTAAATAGTTTTGTGGAATATTTAGAAATATTTTATTCCACTATGAAACTTCACAATGTTTCATCTTATGATAAATGGTTTTTCCCAAATGTTTTAAGAGTAGTACTCTTCATAAAACATTCATAAAAATCACACTCATATTTGATATGCTTGATTTCTTTCATGCAATTATGAATGTTGTCGTTCACTTATTGCATAGGTTTAGTTATAATTACTTTGCAAACCTTAGCATCTTCATTATCCACTATTTCCATAATAAGATGATAAAATTTTGAGAGTGTTAATGGATTACATGTGATTCAGGATTTATTGTCCAAGCAATGGCTCCCACTCATTTTTATGATTCGAGACCTTCTACTTGACAACGTACAATCATCAACGTTCAACAACGAACTTTTCCATTTAACATCTTTCCTTATTATTGCCTTTAAGGCAACAATATTCCCAACATATATTTCAGTAGACTCCCTGATGATGTCTTGCTTGGGTTTCACTCCATGTGACTCACAACGATTTGGGATACCCTAATCACTTGTGAGCATGGAAATTTTCCTTAAATTCCCACACATTATACATGGATGCACATCCATGTTACCATTCTCAAGCCACGACACTTCTTGCCTCGTGCTTATAAATGACTTCCTTGCTAAGGATCTAATCCTTGTTAAGTGCTTGCAACATCAAAACTCAAATTATATTTGTTTCCATGCGTCAAGAACTCATCCAACTACTTATCTAAGTTCTTTGGATGTTCTTGACTATAATCTAATGATCTAATACTTAGATTAATGTCGATTGGTATTATATACGTACTTCACATGCTTTAAGCATTTAAGTCATCTGACGATTCCATATCATAGCTTTACATGATGGATTTCATTCTAGAATTATTCTCAATTTTATTCCATCCATGTAACATTTAGCTCATACAGTTACACTGAGTCTTGCCAAATTGTTCGTTATATGATGTGGTTGAAAGTCTCCTACTAGAGTCTTTCTCGTTTGACTTAGTACTTAGCCTAGCTTATACATAGGTCAAACATTTACTTAGCTTCATACATATGGGTCGAAAGCCTTTCAAAGTCCTTCATGTTTAACATGGTAATTTCTTTTACTCATTTAAACTTTTAATTAAGTCTATACCATAGAACTTAATTCCCAACATGTACTAAGTATCGTCTTTAGCTCGATCCATTGTCGAAAATACTTTCAAATCTAAACATTTAGCATTTGATGGTTGTTTCACAATAGAGTTCGTAAACTTCTTGTTGGACCATTACTTTTGCTCCCACTAAACTTCTTGTTCATCAGAATTTCTATGTTTCTCCATAAGTCAATCCTCTTATTAACTTTATGAGAAAACACGTTCCAATTCCTTCATGCAATGCTTCCTTTAATCCTATGACGGATTCCATGTGCTTGCTTTCAAATATAGCATTATTTAGATTTTCAAAACCCTTAGACTATTCCATAGTCACTTCCAAAATTCTATTTTGGGTAGGCGGTTTTTGTATCTATTTTGCCATATTTCATATGTGCAATTTTGCTAGATCAATCACGAAAAGACTTGAGCATTCCGATTGGTGAATGGGATTTTAAAATCAACTCCTTGATATTAATTATATCCTTTACAACCAATCTAGCTATGTATGCATATACATTTCCACATTTGTTAGTTTTCTCCTTGAAAACTTATTTGCAATCGATGGGTCTTTCACCTTTCATGCAAATTAATCAAGTTTCAAACATGATTTTCAAACATGGAGTCTATTTCGGATTTTCATGGTCTTTAACCATTATTCGGAATTTGGATTTGTCGTAGCTATCTTACAAGACATTATTCCTTTACTATCTAATAGTAAATAGTATGCTTGTAAGTCATAGGTTTTGTTTCTAACTTAATAGAAAATTTATAGGATTCAATCCAAGCCTTTGGTGAATTCTATACCTATACGGGGCAATTGCATCAAACACTGAGTTTTAAGGCGCTTTCAAAGCCCTTTTATTATGTTGATCTTACTCCAACATTTTTAATGTTTTGTGAGTAATGAATTCTCTTTTAAGGCACTTGTAAAGTCCTTTTGAGTATTCTTGATCAAGCATTCTCATGAAGTCCTTTAAGGTCTTCCGAGATTCTCAGTTCTAGTTTGTTGCTAAGATCGATGGTCATCGAGTTCATTTGTCTCCCACTTGTCGTTTTGGAAACGTGTTACTTTCCAGAAAGACACTACTTAGAGCAACAAACAATTTTTGTTCTCAATTAGGATGTGGAGGTAATACCCGTAGTCTCTCTTGAATGCTTATAAAGAGACATGTATATTGTCTTTGGGTAAAAGTTCGTTGTGAGCCTTAGACATATACTTGAAAAGACTTTTAGAAGTTATTTCTATCCATAACTGAATATGGCGTCCTTTCTTAGCTTCGACACATTGTTTAGTGTAACATTAGTCATTTGTGCAAATCTTTAAGAACTTTATAGGAAGGGTTGTGAACCATCATTGTTCGAGTCATTTTCAAATGACACCGAGGTCTCCATGAAGACACACTATGTTCTTTGTGGAGTTATTTATGAAAATTTCCATTCATAACTTTGAGATAGTCACGCTTGGCTCAAGCAAACATCGCTCGATCTAATCTAGACGTTTTGATATCTTGCCAAGTCGATTCTATACTTCACTGAACTCTTGAGCTACTCAAGTCAAGTTTTTTCACATTTGATGAATATAGCCATATCCTTTCAAATTCTTTGTGAAACGTTGAAGTAATTGAATCCTCTTTAGCCTTCCGAGTCAACTGTCTATACCAAGAACAATAGCTCTCTGTTTTGTCGGTTTCAACAAGTAAGACTTGCTTGTCTTAGAACGATTTCAAATCGAGCAACTATCAAGAGTCTATCTAATAGAGCCTTTGAGTACGTTCTTGTCGATGTGACATTGCTAAAGATGTTCGGAATGCAAATCAAGCCCATGACTTGAACTTAGTGAGTTTATCATGTTTAGGGAAATGTTTGTTTATAATCAGGCATTCTTGACCCAATGCCTGGATAACCATGCCATTCAAATAAATCTCGCAACTATTGCTCATTACTTTGAATGTGAGTCTTTCCGTGTGTAAACGGATCAATTGCTGATTATGGGACATAATAACCATTACTTGTTCCAGCCTTTGGCTTAAAAGGTCTTTAAACAAAACATACGACCTTACAACTGATGTAGCTCTTCTTGCTTCATTCTAAGCTTGTAAGTCGATAACTTAGCTTAACTTCAATAGTTTGAGGTCACTATCATAGTGGAACACTCAAGCAGTATCCGATACTTGTGAAGATAACGAATTGCTAAGTTAACTACAATGAAATGAAATCTAATTCCTTTTCTTCGTTCCTTCTTTCCTATATTTCTTATCATACAATATCTCATAATCTTACTTTAAGAATCATTTCTTTAAGTATCTTGAATCTTATACTTTGTTAGGCATAATCAAACACCTAGTGCGCCGTAAAACAAAGTTCCATCTTTTCCATTAATTCTTACTCGAATTACTACATCAATGAGTCTTACTCAATTATGTATGATGCGAAAGGATACGTTGGTTGTCAATCTTGAGATTGCAACTCAATTCCTCATGTTTTTATCAAAACTACCTAGTATTTTGAATACATGATGTCCAACCGTCCTTTCGGACTTAGTTATAAAAGTCATTTATGAGAATTGTATTTTAGAAATGCTTTTCATGTCTTTGAGATCTATTCTCAAGGATTTCCTTTACCAATCATGGAAACAATATTATTTGATTTAGAATACTATAAATATAAGTGCTAAGTATAACCATTTATCAAGAACATAATAAGTTTGAAATTTAATAGCATTCATGCAAACTTCAATCTTATTAAACGTCTTATTTACGCATAATAATTGTCCCTATTTGGCGAAAATAAGGCGATTCCAAGATCCGAAGAAACAAAGAGTGGTTAAGCATGCTTTGGCTTGTCTTAAACACTCAATCTTCTAGGGTAAGCATTGCCTTGCTAATGGCTCTAAGCCACTCTTGGTTAGACAATCGTCGCATCTAATGCATCTTTGACGATGTATCTCTTTTGCCACGGTATGTGAGGACTCCTCACTCATACCGATGAGTTAAACCAAAACCAACGTGCACACCCGGTGTGCCTTATGCCCCTTGGAGAAGTGATGGCACCTCGCTTTGGCGTAGCCTACCATCACCATCGTCCGGTTAGTAAGTGTTGTTTTGGAAAGGCAAGTTTGACTCAATATTATTAGGGACCTAGGATTTCTATGTTGGTTGATTTAAGTGAACTTAACTAATCATCGCAACATCAAGAAAACCTAAACATGCATCTAACGAATAATTCACATATATATAAGCATAAAATATAAAGCGAAATTATAGATGCATATTGGCAACTAGCATGACCCCTTGAAATCTTCATATCTTCAAAAGGTCTTCATTTGCAATTCAAGGCTTTGTCTTCCAAGATACGCCGTCTTCAAGACTTAACCAAACTATGCAAAAACTAGTGTCTACAACTAGGAATAATCTAAAATATTAAAGTAAAAAAATACTTAACGGTGCGTAGACCGTATTTAGATTTACAAAAATACATAACAGCACGTAGTCCGTATTTTCTATCCTAGTCGGGTCCCACTAGTTGCCATTTCATAAAACCTGTGAGAGAGAATATATATATTCCATTCATCCATTCACTATTTTTGAATAGCCCATGCAATTTACAAATTTAAAACAAAGTAAAAATGCATTTAAACAACGCGCGCACTAGTAACTAATCTAGGTGGTTAATCAGATTAACACACCTAATTAAAACTAGTCAAAGTTGTTTAACCGATTATATAATTTACGTCATTAATAATTGAAGCTCCCACTAAATTCCGCATTTCCTTAATTAATCTAATTAATTAAGTCGGTAGCACCCAAACTTGTCAAAATGAAATTTTGCCAATGCCGCTCAAAACCGAGGCCTAGCCTCCCAAAATTTTAATTAAAATAAACAAAATTAATTAAAATAAGTAAAACGGCAAAAAATTAACATCAAGCCTTACTACGGCTAGTCACCTCATCGCACCAAGCATACGCACACGCCAAAAAAAAACGAACACACGACCCACGGCACACGACCGCGAGCTGCTTCCAAGGCACAACCGCGCGTGGCTGCTGCAGCCCGCGTGCTGCTGCCGTGCGTGGCTGTTGTCGCGCGTGTGGCCGCAAGCAAGGCGGCGCTGCCACGGCCTCGGGATTTGATCCCTTTTTGCGAGACAAAAATAATTAATTCTAAATTAATTTTAGAACTAATTTAGAGAGCAAAAATAAAATTTTAAACAACTCTAACTTAATAAAATTTTCAAAGTGCAAATAACCAAAATAATTCCAAGAACCATTCTTAATTAAATTGGTTTAGCTTGGTGCAACATAAAATTAAGACAATTTCTCACTTTCAATTTAATCAATTTAAATTAAACTTGAGAATTTGACAAAGTAAAGGGAATTTGGAAAAATATGAATTTTAATGTTCAAATGAAAATTCCAACATCTAAATTTTGTGAATCCTTGAAAATTATATCTTCCAAAATGAAGATAACCAAATTTCTATCACAAAAATCGAAACTTTATGTTTCCAATCAACTCAAAATGATTAAAACATCAAAGTTTAACACAAAATAACATGGAATTTAGTGGTTTTTTAAAGTTTCAATCACTTATCACAAATAAAGATTGAATCTTTAACACTTAGGAAGCCTCAAAAATAAAACTTTCACACTAAAAAAACAGTTAGTTTGCAATTATGTGAAAATAAATCAACCTTTAAGCATCAAATACTACCAAGTAAGTGTGCTTTAAGGGGACATAAAAATGCATAAAATAATGCAAATAATCAACCATATAATCAACAATTTATGCCATTAATTTCAAGGTTAGAAAAGACTTAAAAATTTTCGTCAAAAACGAAAAACCCCTCGAAAAAGGCATTTCTGGTCAGAATTTGGCTAAAATCACAGGCCCCTTGAGGAAAAAAACCTTTCTAGAACACGTTTTCCACCCAAAATTCACTAGTCTTGGGCGAAAATCTGGGTTCTGGGCCAAACTCGACATTAAAAACGGGATTAAAATAAATAAAACCGAGCTACTAATCTAATTAGCAACTTAAACCAGAAAATTAAGCCAAAATAAACCTTGAAAAACATGATTATAAAAATAAACAAGCGGGGCTCCGATACCGCTGTTGGGGTTTGGTGAGTCCGACTCACCGCGGAAACAACCCCGACCCGAGGAACCACTCGCAATAATTAAAATCATAAAGCATAAATAAATAATCACAAAGAAAAGATAACGAATCTTACCCTCGAAGCGAGCTTCGCCCAAAAACCAGGGCTCTTACTTGAAAGCTACGAGCACGTCAAGCGCCGCGCCTCCGACGGTATCCACCCACAAAAAGGCAAACACAACTTTAAGGTCCGCTACCTTGGGGTTAGCAAGATCCGACCAAAACCCGAGTGTTATATGAGTTTAAGAGTTTTCCCAAAAATTATGGAATGCTCTTTTTAACTCCCACTCAAGCAAAGAATTCTCAAGCCATGCCATGACTATTTATAAGGAAGTATGCCTTGTGAATTTCACTCATCTTTCAATGTGGGACTTTTCACAAAAAGATCCCACATGGAAAGATTGGTGAATTCAACCCTTAGTTAAATAAACAAAGGAACAAGTAATAAGTGTCACATGGTTAGGTGTGGACCACTTTCTCAATTGGTCCCCAAGGCATTTCACATGCAATGTGAACTAACCATGTGTCACCCAACCTTGAGCCCCAAGTTGGGTTCGGTTGGCCCATTTTATTTTGGCCCGTGTCCATGACCCATCAACCCGGGTCCACGACCATTGCCACATGTGTCGCCACCGTGGCGCGCCGCCACCATGGCGCCGCCACGTGGCACGCTGCCACTTGGTGGCTGCTACTAGGTGGCTGCCAACGTGGCGGCCACGTATGCTGCCACGTGTGCTGCCGCATGGCGTTTTTCCATGTGTGCTGCCACATGGCATGCTCCTATTGGGCATGCATTCCCAGCCTTTCGCGTGGCTAGGATTTTACTTGTTACTTGATGCATTGTCCCGTCTCGCCAAATCCTAAATTTTGGCTCGACATTTGAGATTCTCCGACGCTCGGTTTCGACGCTCCAACCTCGAATTTCCGACGTCTAAATGTTTAACACTCGGGCGACGAATTAATTTCTTCCGAATTAATTCGTCGAGTTGGTTCGTATATTTTGCTTGGGTGTGACCCGAAGGGTTCAGTCAAGATTAAGCTGTAATATAATTATATTAGTATTATTGATCGGAAGCGGCCTCCACCCAGGCATTCCGATCACTTGACCTTACTGAATATATTAGCTTTCTAATAATTCTGAACCCGCTATCAGAATAATACACTTATTCGAAGGACACCATTCTTTTCACAAAGGTCGTTCCATTTTAAAATAATCCAAAGGTCGTTCTATTTATGAAAGACCGCTGAAAGGTAATATTATTGTTGGCAAATTTTCCTTTCCTTTTAAGGGATTAGTTTACCTTATTTTTGTTGACCCTTCTATATATATATTTTTTTTTGAAGAACCTTCTAATCTAATCTACTCTATATGATTTTCTCAAAAAAAAAAAAAAAAAAAAAAAAAAAAAAAAATTCTACTCTATATGATCTATATATTTTTTTTTGAAAAAAATATTACATCTTTATATTTTTTTTTCATTTTCCCCCCTTCCTCCATTAAATCAGGCCAATGTGAGTCCATGACCCTCACTACCTTCCTTTCCAGCCACCTTCTCCTTCCCTTCCCTTTCCGCCAAAGCTCCCTAAAATCAATTTTTATTGTAAGGGGAAAATAATTAAAGGGAGGATGGAGTTGAGAAATTGTGGTGGTGGTGGTGGTAGAGGTAAGACGAGGAGGATATAAAACAATGGTGGCAAAGAGAGAATAGTGGTGGCGGTGAGGGGATAAAGAGTAAAATAAGAAATCAATGACGAAAAAGGGAGTAAGCGTGGAATATTACATCAAAATTTAATCTAAAAAAAAAAGGATATTTATAACTTGCACACACTTCAACTCTTCAAAGCATCTTGCATTTCTTTTGGGTGTTCAAAGGGAGTATTACTATACACGAACAATTGTATATTGAAGAGACAAGGGTGTAATTACACGTAAATGTATATTTTGAATTTAGAGTAACGTATTTGAGTGATTAATATATAATTCAATTGGGTGATCAAATAGTATTATTGAATATTCAGTGGTACTATATATATGTATGTATTCATTGGTACTAATTATGTGTATATGTATTATCACTAAATAGCCAATTGTATTATACATAGCATAACCTTTTAGTCGTACAATTAAAAGTGGTCTCATTTATTTATTTTTCTCATCCTTTCTCTCTTTTTCATGTGGTTTTCAATATTTTAGTAGTGGTTATGCATTTGTAAATGCATAACAATACTGCATTACTACTTTATGTCTTGCATTGGATTTGTGTACCTCTAATAATGCCCACGTAGATTGTCAAGATATGCAAATAAGTTTGCTTTTTCGACTATAAGCTTAGGGTAGGTGGGTGATCGATGATTTGATGTTAGTAACTAGGGATGACAATTCAATTCGAGTTCGATTCAAATCCGATCCAATCTAAAGAAAAAAATACGATCCAAATCTGTTTAAAATTAGTCTTAATCCGAATCCGATAAATTAGATTTGAATATTAATGAAAGGCGGATCAGACTTGGACCTTATGCAAAGTCCGACCAAGTCCGATTCGACTCCGAGTCTAAGAGTATGAGTATATGCTTTATAACTTGGGACAACTGCTTGCTTGTTTTATAGCAAAATTTTACTATGTAACCTAGTTCATAATCTAAATAAGTTATAATTATACATTACTCGACATGACTATACAAACAATTATAAATATATCACACATTACAACAACAAAAAAAATAATAAAAAAAATATTCGGATAATTTCAGAGGTCCGAATAAACGGACTGGATTCGGCTCCAAAAATTACAAGTCAAATTCGGACTTTTTTGGATTCAGACAAATCCGAGTCCAGGGTTCTATTTACTAAACGGATCGGATTCGGATTTAGCCGCATCCAACCCGAATCCCATCTATTGTCATTCCTATTGTAACTTATATATCATGAACACCAAAGCCTCAAAGTGGATATTTTGTGACAAACTACCTAATAAAGCCTATATTTTGTGAGAAACTACCTAATAATAAAAACGAAAATTTGTCAAAAATAACACCACCTTTCATTGGTCTTCCAAGAATAGAACGACCTTTAGATTATTCCAAAATAAAACGACCATTGATACACATCTGCCAAAAATGAAACGTAACCTGTTGGTAACCTGTTAAAAAGGTTACTAATGACACGTGTCCCAATGTCATTAGTCAATTTTTTAAAGATTTTTTTTTTCAAAAAACAAAACCTTAAAATAAAAAAACAATACTTAAAAAAAAAGGAACTGAAACAAAAAAAAAAAAAAAAAAAAAAATCCCTCCCTCCTTGGTAGCCAACCCCACCGCTGGGCCTCCGCATAACCACTAGCGGCCAGAGCCCCAACCCCGGCGTCGGCGGCACCCCTCCTAACCCAGACCCCGACCACCAGCTCCAACCACTGAACCACCTTCCTCCTGCCCTAAAAACCCTCCTCATTCACCTCGAAAACCCTCCTCCCTCCCCTCAGAAAACGTTCCTCTCCCCACCCGGCCGGCGCCAAATCACCTCAACTATGCCGGCGAAAACCAATTTTTACCCTTCCGACGACTTTCTCCACCCCTTCCCCCTCGAATCACCACCCGAAACATTAAACCCCAAATTCTTGTAGTGGTTTTTGGGTGGTTCGGTCAATTGTGTGGCTTTCCGACCACAATCTCCCTTCCCTCCCCGAAATCCGACCACCAACCCCCTACCCCTTCCTGATTCCAACCACTACCCTCCATGTTTCCGGCCGACCGACTCCAGCTGTAGCCCGCAAACCCCAAATTCATTCCAAATTTGGTTTTAATTATTTTTTAAAAGTGTTTTTTATTTATGTTTTTTGTTTAAAAAAACATTATTATCAGAGAGAAAAATCTTAAAATAAAATTAAATTATATAAACCAATCACACATGTGACACGTGTCATATGTAACCTGTAAAACATGTTACAAGTTTTTGGTTTCATTTTTGGCAGATATGTATCAAAGGTCGTTTTTATTTTGGAATAATCTAAAAGTCGTTCTATTCTTGGAAGACCATTCAAAGGTGGTGTTATTTTGACAAAATTTTCCTAAAAAAAATGTTGTAAGAAACTACCTAATAAAAGATAAAATGTTGTAATATACTATCTTTGACCGAAATTTTCACCGTTGACTTACTTTTAGGATGTTGATCACCTTAGAACACCCCCAAAATCACCGTTAGGGTTGGTTTTCAATGTGATAAGGTTATTTTCGGGGTGGTTGGAGGATATTTCGAGTTGGTAAGGATAGAATAGCGCTATCGAGATGGTGGTTTTTTCAGGGTTAGAGGTGATGGTTTTGGGGTTGAAAGGTGGTTTAGATGTAGTGGAGACGATTTCAAACAAGTTGTGATTAGTTTTGGGAGTGAAAGCGGTGGTTTTGGGAGTGTTTTGAGGTCGATCAACGGTGAAAATACGGTATAAGGTAGTTTTTTACAACATTTTACCTTTAATAGGTAGTTTACTATAACATTTTTTTTTTATTAGGTAGTTTCTCTCAAAATATGGATTTTATTAGGTAGTTTTTGACAAAAAGCCCTATAATTAATTAATTAATTACGTAACAAATATGAAATAAGTACTCGGGAAAAAAATTCTCTTTATATATATATATATACAAAGTTTAGCACATAAATATATATACATAAAAATTATTTTAAAAAATTCAAACAAACCGTGCATCGCCTAGGCTTCATCTAGTATATACTATATAATCATATTAAGAAACATCTCTTAATTTTTTTATTTTATTTTGTTGTTTTCACTCGATTCATCCTTTTAGCTAATTTGATTCGGGCTTAGTTTTGGGTGATTAGGTTTTATTCTCCTTCTAATTATTGTTGTGGGGGATCGATACACGCAGTCTTTTCTATCAAATGCATCCTCAATCACCACTGCATCGACAATCAATTGGTAAGAAATAT